>NW_022170819.1:580345-792801 GCF_008802855.1 Photinus pyralis | reverse complement strand
AAGTATTACCCAAAAATATATGTTGGTTCAAAGTGCTTTTCAGGAATGCGGTATTGAAACAGACGACCGATATCAATAATGGAATAGGTTTGCCCGACTTACAACTTTCAATATTTTTACTAGTCACCTGGAGTGTGCTCTTTCTGATAACCATCAAAGGCATACGCAGCTCGGGGAAAGCAGCATATTTCTTGGCACTCTTCCCATGCGTCATTATGTGCACTCTTTTAATCCGAACCGTCACTCTCGAAGGATCGGTTAATGGTATCCTATATTTCCTCAAACCGCAATGGAAGATGCTCGTCGAACCGAAAGTGTGGTACAACGCAATTACCCAGTGCTTCTTCTCGCTGGCCATCGCAAGCGGAAACTTAGTAATGTACGCATCGTACAACTGCTTTACGCATAACGTCTACAGAGACGCCATGATAGTTACAACCATCGACACGATCACGTCCCTAATATCCGGAATAACCATTTTTGGAGTTCTCGGAAACCTCGCACACACTCTCAAAGTTGAAGTGAACGACGTCGTCTCAGGTGGTGGGGCGAAGCTCGCCTTTGTCTCCTACCCCGATGCCATTTCCCGCTTTAAACATGTTCCATGGGTTGGTAGAGTACTTAGGAATCGTGGCCGCAACCTAGCAATTTTGTTCGCAGCTTTTCGCCATCCTGTTCTTCGCCATGCTCTTCGTGCTTGGGATCGGTAGCTTGATTGGCACAAACGTATGCGCCCTATCGGCAATTAAAGACGTGTACCCAATGGTTGAAGATTGGTACGTGTCCGCGGCGATATGCTTGGTGGGGTTTCTATTCGGTTTAGTGTACGTCACACCGGTAAGTGTTCAGCCTATATTCCGTTCACAAGTGTCTTTTTCTAAAGAATCGAGTGTTTCATTTATGTTGGCAACACTGAAGTTGTTACAACAATACTTAATGTTACATATCGACGACGATGTATTGCTGCTTGTAAATTAATATGCAGGTACGTGTTGCCAGGGTCGCTGATAATTTCAATTGCACAGGGTGGGTTATAAACACGTGGCACACCAAAATTTGATTACTGTAAATGGAACACCCTGTGCATTATTCGATTAGAGATTAAAAAATCATTGCACAATTATTTCTATACAATAAAACGTAATAGTACGAGGAAGATTGAAGAAAGTTTGAACTGTATTTCCCCCAATGGATCCAATTTTGTAGTTTATAAATTGTCCAGCTCTAAGGCGCTATCTATTCAAGAAAGGAAGCCCTGATTCTAGAAAATATCGCACCGTAATCATTTTGATTTGTATAAGAAATTGCTATAAATTTTTGTTGAAGGTAGTCTTGATCTATGAAAATTACCAACAAGGAATAAATTTGTATCTTAAAGGGGAAACGTTGTCTCATTTACTTATTGTACCATACCTCAGATGTCAAACGATCGATATATTTTTAAACTTGAAAGGAAACTAAGGTTCAATAACTCAACAGATTCCTTTCATATGAAAGACAGTCTAGCGCTTATGAAAATCTTTGTGAACGGAATTTTATTCTACCTTTTAGGGCGGAGAATTTGTGCTAGTCACGGTTGATTACTTTTTGGGTACTTTTCTTCCCTTTGCACTAGTAATACTAGAGATGCTGGCCATATGTTGGTGGTATGGTGAGTAAAGTATTGAGCAGAGAAACACTTTAAGCAGTATGTTACAGGCGTAGAAAACGTATGTTTGGATATAGAGTTCATGTGTGAAAGGAGAGTAGGATCATATTGGAGAATTTGCTGGAGCCTTATTACCCCACTTATACTGATTGCTGTTTTTGTGTACTGCTTGTTAAGTATGCAACCGTTAAAAAATGGAAAATACGAAGTTCCTAAGATGTTAATGAGTAAGTGCATGTCCGAGGCATTTTCTTTTGTTTCATGACGTTTCTCTTGATAGTGGTAGGGTGGTCGTTGTTCGCTTTGGGGATTTTACAACCAGTCCTTCATTGGATCATATTTTTATTCACTAACAGAAAAATGGGCTTTAAGCAAGTAAGGTCAAAACAGTAAAAATTCCGCAATTAATACTTGATCGTTTGTGTAGGCCGTACGTGAGTCGCTAAGCTTTAAATCTTGGGGACCGCAGAATTCGTATCTTCGAGCGGATTGGAGGCAGTTCAAAGTGAAGAGACTTGAAGAAGTCACTTCGACCAATAAAAGCTGGTTCGTGCGAAAAATTAAGTTCCTCTTGTCGATGAGATAGTGATCGTGTAAGCGTAATAAAATCATTGCCATGTAACTCCCATTAAAGCTGATTAAATTAAGTACCTAGTCATGCAATGGAGTAACGTTTGTTTTTGCACGTCGTCCGCTGCCTACATTTTAATTATTTTCGAGATTTAGGCGGTAAGTCCCTAAAAACCACGTTATATCCCAAATAGCATAAATTAATTAGACATCCCTTCTCTCGCATATAATTCTTACAATGCTTTAGATTATAAAATCAATGTAATAAAACGTTTCATATTATGTCTCGCATAGTAAAAAAATCCTACTATACTACTACCAGCTATAAAATTTGGTGCGGCAAGACATTTCCTTGGCATGATTTCCCTGTAGAAATCGTAGCGCAGGAAGCCCTCACAATCGTATTTAAATTGATTTCATATTTAGTAGCTGCAGTGTTTCGTTGCGTTTTCAGAGACGAATGCGATCATAACTTTTATTGGGTGTGTTTACCAAATGCATTAAACAATGCGATGCTCCCAGAAAAGCGGTTTTTACGTACAGGTAAGTCATTACAATTAGAATTAACGACAAATTTCTATTTTATTTTATGGCACATAATCAAGAGGGATGTATGGATATACCTATATAAGTATCGGTTGGGTAACAGAATAAACCAAAACAGAGGGATACCGATCCTTGAATTTCAGGTATTCTTGCTCCAAGACATGAAACCCAATAAACCGGTTACATTTGGTCTATTTTATATTGGTCGCAAGCTACCCTTCAGGGTTCGATTAAAAAATCGAAGTTCATACACGGAATTCAGGGATCCTAAGGTGTACTAGCTAGAGATGAAAATATATATTTGTGTACACCTCACAGCGACCAGTTTTGCAGTGGGCGGCTACCGGCGATTATTGACGTGACTGTTTTTATACTAGAAGAGCAGTAATGAAATGAAAAAAGTTGAAAGTGGCCTTTAGAGAGTGCCCACGGAGGCGACTGCTTCTTTCTCTGTCACACTCTTTCGGTCTCTTGCTCCTAAATGCTCCTCTTAGGAAGACGGACATCTAAGCGAGTGAGAAGATAAAATAGGTGTGAAGGCCGTAGTACAGGGACCAGAACATAATAAAGTTTGATATGATTTGTTTGAGGAGATTTGGCTTTATGATATGCCAGGAACCCAAAAAAATATATTGTTTTGCGCTCATGATAGTATTTTGATTTGTTTTTGCACATGAGCAAACTCAAATTAAATAATTATCATTAATTGAATGGGGTTTTTTTTAGAATCAATTCTGACAGACAAGGAAAAGGAATGAGTAATAACCTAAGGACTTTTATTTCAATATTTTACTTAAGGCTGGACAGTACACCCATTTCGTTGCCCGAAAATGCTTTATTTCGTTCCACGAATATCTGAATTCTGAGTGAAGATACGGAAGAGGTCGAATATTCCTGTTAGCGTAGGCGGTACAAATTTTTTTTCACTACTAGCGTCTGATGACATGATTATTAACCTTTTTTCCACTTGTAAAGTAGGCTTTCTCGGCATTTGTTCAAAGTGGTTAATAATTTTTTATTATTAACTAGTAGTCAATAATGAGAACTGTCACGCTGTCACTTTTAGAAAACTCAACCCGAAATCTCGCTCAATGAACGTTTAGACAAGTTCTCTAAAACGAATAATTGCCACCATTCGCAATTTCCAGAGAAATTACATACCTAAAATTATCACAATTTGAAAAAATTCGAACGAAATTACTCTGAAAATATCTCAATGATAGAACAAAATACGGCCTGTTTGACTTGTACTTCCACGTACTTGATTGACATGTTAAATTAAGAAACAAACAATTCTGTCCAACCGTTAACTCTCTTATCAATATAATATGTTAATTTAGAGGATTTCAGGTGCTAGTAGTGAAAAAAATAGTATATATACCACGGTAGAGAAGTCTATTATTGCCTTCGCACCTTACACCCCTCGGCGTAAGCGCCTCGAGATGTAATCTTGGTGCTCAGGCAATAATAGTGGACTTCTCTACCTTGATATATGTATAATGTACTATTTCGCTGCATTTTGTGACAAAAGCATGAAACTCGGTACACGTGTTTATTAGGTCCAAATAAAACTTTTGGCCCGCAGCACCCATCGAAATTTTCGTGTGGGTTCAAAATTTGAACACTTTTGTTCAAAAGGGTGTTCAAGATTTTAAACCTGTAAAAATTGACGAATTTCGGCATTCTAGGGGTCGTTTTTGAATGATTTAGGGTCGCTGGTGCTAATGGAGGCATTAAAAAGTTGCATATCTGACCCTTAGGCCCCAAATTTGGAGTATTTTCAAAATAACGGTTAAATTTTGAATTTGATAGTTTTAACCCTGCGTGATGTTTCGGATGTCGATTCCAGCTAATTTGGACGTGCACTACTAGCTAGAAATATTATATTGAAGTTAAAACAGTTTCTGGTGTGTAAATAGGCCGTTAATCGTTCAATAATTTATTCAAAATTTGGAAATTCCATACTTGAAGGATTTTGCCTTTCTTGGTGTCGTTTCCATATAATTTGTGGTTGCTGATGCTGATTTTGTATTCAGAAAACAGATGCGACTCATAGTTAGGCCCTTTTCATACTATTTTACTTATTAAGAGGGAATGTTCGGCGCAGTCATGCCCTTGTTGGCCCGGATTGCAACAACTATTGAATGACAAAGAAAGACGAAAGAGAGGGGCATTTCATTAAGATTCGGAAGTGGACATGTTCTCTGACGGGATATGTCGCCTATGCTTCCATTATTGCCCTCCCGTCATCGTTTGTTGGGAAATCTGTGCTTCCAGTCAGTCTTGAGCTCACTCCATGACAAGTAACATCACGCAGCGAGCAAGTTCCGTCCGACTCGTGCCCCTTTAAACAAGAGTGTCTCCAGCTGATGGCCCAGAAATGGGCAAGTTGACATATGAAGGATAAAAAAATTATTAATTGTAGGTATAGTGCAGAGCACATAAACTTTTACTCTTGTACTGTCTTACCTCTACAACCACAATAATTGTAATAAGCAATTATCGGTCAAGAAAACCATGACACTTGGGTTTTTGGACTGGTTGCTTTGCATTTTGCTACTTTTTTTCATCTCTAAACGGGGGCCGCTGCCCTCCCCCGCCCCCTCTGGCGACGCCCTTGCCTTGAAGCGAGGATATCACAACGATACCGTGAAACACCATCGATCGCGACGCAGTCCCTGGGCGTTCCCTGAAGTCGCCGAGGCAACCCCAAAGTACATCAGACAGCCTGCCATACGATTAGGCCGCGAGTCACAGGCGTTTTAGGCTCTGCGCGTCGCTGTAGGAACTCTAAGCGCATATTGAGAGACCGTTACCACCATGACCATCCAGAAGCTGGTTCTGGCCGCCAGTCTAGTGCCTCTTCAGGTACATCAATAGCACTGGTAGAAGACTACACTTTTAGTAAAAGTTTATCAAATTTAGTCCCTTGGAACTTCGATGCACAGGCTTTGTGCCACTTTGCTTGGTAATGAATGAAAGCAGCTTTAAAATCCCCTCCATTCGTTGAGTTGTTGCACCAGATAACCGGCCTCTAGCGTGTATGCATAGGGTACTGCATAGGTAACTGCTCCAAGTTCGTACCAAGAGATAGATAGCTCGTGTTACGCTTCGCAAGCACTGGATTACTGGCAGAACACACAAGTTTTTTGTTGAATTGCTCTGGCATAAACAACACACTTGCCAGCGCACCGCTGACCAGTGAGACTGGCGCCGCCAGAACCACCAGCTTCTGGCTAGTCAGGTCATGGTGGTAACGGTCTCGCAGAGTTCCTACAGCGACGCGCAGGGCCTAAAACGCCTGTGACTCGCGGCCTAATAGTATCGCCCGCCGTCTGATGTACTTTGGGGGCTGCCTTGGCGACTTCAGGAAAAGCCCAGGCACTGCGTCGCGATCGATCGCGTTTCACGGTATCGTTGCAATATCCTCATTTCCAGGGACACGAGTCGGACGGAACTAGCTCGCTGCGTGATGTTACTTGTCGTGGAGTGAACTCAAGACTGACTGGAAGTACAGATTTCCCAACAAACGATGACGGGAGGGCAATAATGGAAACATAGGCGACATATCCCGTCAGAGAACATGTCCACTTCCGAATCTTAATGAAATGCCCCTCTCTTTCGTCTTTCTTTGTCATTCAATAGTTGTTGCAATCCGGGGCAACAAGGGCATGACTGCGCCGAACATTCCCTCTTAATAGGTAAAATAGTATGAAAAGGGCCCAACTATGAGTCGCATCTGTTTTCTGAATACAAAATCAGCATCAGCAACCACAAATTATATGGAAACGACACCAAGAACGGCAAAATATCCTTCAAGTATGGCATTTCCAAATTTTGAACAAATTATTGAACGATTAACGGCCTATTTACACACCAGAAACTGTTTTAACTTCAATATAACATTTCTAGTGTGTAGTGCACGTCCAAATTAGCTGGAATCGACATCCGAAACATCACGCAGGGTTAAAACTATCAAATACAAATTTAACCATTATTTTGAAAATAATCCAAATTTGAGGCCTAAGGGTCAGATATGAAACTTATTTAATGCCGCCATTGGCACCAGCGACCCTAAATCATTCAAAAACGACCCCTAGAATGCCGAAATTCGTCAATTTTTACAGGTTTAAAACCTTGAACACCCTTTTGAACAAAAGTGTTCAAATTTTGAACCCACACGAAAATTTCGGTGGGTGCTGCGGGTCAAAAGTTTTATTTGGACCTAATAAACATGTGTACCGAGTTTCATGCTTTTGTCACAAAGTGCAGCATTTACCTCGATTTTCAGTTGTACCGCCTACGCTATGTGAAAGGTGAATGCTTTAGCTAGGCAATAACGCCGGGATTTCTTAAAATGTTTTCAAATAATCTTTTTTTTTTAGGGGTAACGTCGAGGGCTATTAGGGTGCCATATTTTGTAAATGAAAAAAGGAGACCTCATTTTCGGGGCGTTATTGCCTAGATATTACGAACTTATAGCAATTTTGGAAATTGTTCGAACTCAATTTATAGATAAGTTATCTTGGAAAAACGACTTAAATGTACCTCGAGAACAATTTAAAAATACCCTTATAGTCCAGGAAGCAGCGACATTTTTTATGCACTCATTTCTATATTCAATTCTAATTCAATTTTACAAATAAATAAGAGAATAGGTACTGGTGCGTCAGATGAAATTCTGCAAATTAACAATTATTTGGATTTGGTTTTTAGTTTGTGTAATTTAGACAAATAATAAAGAGGAAAAGACTCGCATTAAGGATCGAAAGTATTACGTTACATGCAGAATCCATTGTGAACAACCGCATAACTCACAATAAAAAAGAATAATCTTTAGTAAGTAGATAATTTTGGAAATTTCAGAAAACTATAGGTAATTTAACAGATCTGTAACGTGCATCCATATCAAATTATCTTAAATTATGTTAGAGAGCCAAACCTCAAACTGAGATGTGACATACCAAAGAGGCATCTACAACTATTATGGGTTGGTAAAAAACGATCAAGGACCATTTATCTTAAATCCCTCTCATTACATTTCACTTAAACCTTAACAAACAAAGTGATTAAGATGATAAGTAAGGAAAATAAAGGAACAGCAATGCTATCTCGCCATACCCCACCACGTCGTCGCAATTACGGTGGAAATTAGCAAATTCGACATGGTTTTTATCATTAGGCGACTATTATTTACCTATCAAATATAATTCATTCCGTACGTTAGCTGCACTCGTTACCTGCATTCTGTTGGTTATTTGAGATGACATCAAACGCGGAGGTGATTGCTTTACATATTTAATTCTTTGTTATAGTTGTGAAAGTGTGAAACCTTGCAGTTGCATATTAGTGTCTTGTCATGGGTAACGGTTTTAAATTTTTTTTACACAGCACGAACCGTGTAATTAAGTACCCAAGGCAAATGGACGGCAATCATAGTTATTAAAATATTAATTGTAATTGTGTTTCAGAAATTTGGTCAGGATAATCCAGGGTTTCAAATCGAAAACGGAGAAAATGGCAGGGCGACAAAGGATTCAGAAACGGTAAGTGGATCTGTCTTTTTTACTTTTGTTTAAGTGTCTGGTATTAAATTAGCAATTGACCTTGCTTATAGAACAATAACTTTTTGGGCGAACTTTTGGAAATGCTCATATCGTAGATACGTCTGTCTGTACCAAACTTTGCCAATCGATTGCTATACTGGATTGCTTTCTGTTTTACTCCGCCTCAATGGAAATGATTTATTGGTTGTGGTTAGGGGTATTATTCAGTCACCATGTACATCACAAATTAGTTACGTAGATCACAACAATGAGCCGGATTTACAAGTTGGCATTGAAAGGGCAACGGAGCTATTTTCAACATCTGGAATGTCTTCGTCTACTAACGATTTTAGCTATCTGAAAATAGCTGTATTTGGTGTTGAATGCATCCGCCTTGTTTTTTTTTTACCATTGCGAACGTTAGGGAGGATTAGCTGTTCTGCATATACTCTTGGTACATTCACGAGTTTCTGCTATTAATTTAAAAAGAGTTGCTACAGTAACATATTTTAACGCTGATACTAATAAAAGCGTTTTGAACGTATTGAGTTTTTGAGTTACTCTAATTTTTCAATTTATTAACGGAATTTCAACGCCTATACGTAACTTTGTGCTCTTTTTTGCTGCATGAAACAAGTTTTGTGCTGTCATGATTTGTGAATTATTCAACTTCTTGGGAACGGAATTCCCGAATAAAAAGTGAAATAAAAAATAACATGTAAAAAGTTAATCCTAATCGACTTACGTAATATGCATTTCAACTACGTAGTATTCAGGTATTGAAATTAGAGAATTGTGTTCTATTTGCAAAGAATCAATGCAGCGTTTCTAGATTTCTCTAACGAAGTACCTAGTGAAAGAAGCTTTTGACATCTTTTTGTCTGAACGCGCGCGGTGGTTATCTTGGACGTCAAGATCATTTCCACTTTTTTCCAATGAAATCAGTAGATTTTGATAAAAATCGTATTAAAAATGGACATGGAAAGGTAGGTAGGTATCAAGTTCGGTTTTCTTGGACATTAAGGTACGTTATCTGAAAAATGTCGACACATCTTGGTTAAAATACACGTGGCGAATATTTTATTTTACTTTCTAGATTTAAATTAAAGTATTGTCTGCTTAAGATCAAGCCCAAAATATTCAGATTAAACCACTGTTAGTACATTCCTTACGAAAAAATGTGAAACAGATTCTTGTCAGACTATTGGAAAAATACTTTCCGTTTTGTTTGAAGTACCTAGTTCTTATTTATGTTTGAGATATATGGATAATGTAGACTCTCAAAAGTATAGTAGATATTTGCCATCGGGATTTCTTAATCTTACAGATCGAATAAAAAAGGCATAAAACTAACAAAATTTGTCCTGAAGTTCAATATTGATTTAACCTCTCCTCGAGCACTGTTGATCCAGAAGACACCGCGTTCAAAGGACGCGCCGCTTTAAACTTTCAAATTTCATTTAGCGGAAGTAGAACAATTTTAAGGCGTGATTAAATATTTTAGTAAAACAACCCGCCAACCGATAAAGCTAAACGATCCTTTTTACATTTTGCTTTAAGGTTACATTTCCGAGTTTATTTCCGGCCGTAAACGAAAATAATCGCTGGGTTAATTTGAAATGAAACATTTTTAATTCTTTATAAACTTAGTAAGCTATAAGTAAACTCGGCAATTTGTAACAGCTTCATTTTCTCATCACGTTCATCTTTTAGTCGCCCCGTTATATATGTTTCTTTTGTCCCTGCGTATACCAGTATGGCGGACGTTAGGTATGTATGCATAATTTAAATTTGCAAACGTTTGGGTTTGATAAAAGTTTAAAGGGCGTCTTGATAGACAGCCTTCGCACTATTGAAGGTAGACGCCTGAAACATAAACACGAAAAAAGCACGTGCGGCCAGTTACGTATTTTTCGTGTTACCTACTTGCGTAAACTACGAATGACACATTTCCCACTACCTATACATTATTTAAAAACTTATAACAGTTATTACCACACTTAATAAATAAATATAAAGAGTAGTGCTTTGAATAGAAACAGCTTTGTTTGTTTTTCCACTAAAAGTTCTTGGACTATCAACTTAAACAACATCCATTCGAATGAGAGTACCGCATTTTAAAATTCCCCACAGCGCTTTACCCACCACCATCGAAAAAGGGATATCGTGACATCCTTTTGGTTGATATTTATCACATGTAACATTTCTTAAGCCTTCGATGTTGTTCTTGCCAAACACGAACTAGAGTGTAGAAGGCGTCCAAAAAGACTCATTATAGTTAACATTCCGAGTTGTAACTCAAACTCAAAATTCTAAGAATTGCAAATTTGAATTAATTTTTAATTTTATACCGAGTTTTATACTCGATAGTTTTGATTATAAAGCACAATACGCTGAACGTTCTCTCGATTTAAAGTGTACCCCAGCAAAGCACAGTCTCAGAATTAAACCTTTTCCATGTTTACTCCTTTTTAAGCGTGAAACAAATATGCAACACCACCAACACCAATATTCAACGCCAATTTCTAAGCCCGAAGGATTAATCGTCCCCGTTTTGTGTTTTCCACACCATAGCTAACCTTCGAGCCTCATATAATAAAAATCACTCGACGTTTTTCCGAAATTCTACCTATTTGGAGAACAGCGTTTAAATGTATGATGGTTTTTCCACTGTGCTTCGACAGGCAGCAGTTGAGTTCTAATCAACTCTAACGTGGGAGTCGAAGAGCAGTAGTAAAAGCTCAATTCAATTAAAAATTGTTACAAAAAATATCAATTGATGACCTTTCAATTAACTTCAAAGTTTTACGGATTCGCACATGAACGATCATGGGACGTAGCAGTGAAGTATGAAACGTAAATTACATTTGTTAATTACATGTAAGTGCCGCAGCAAAAGTTTAATTACTACAACCTTTAAAAGCAGTGCCATTTCTTCGCGATTTATCTTATTTAAGCCGAACGGAGTATTCCGAACATTAAATAACAGATTTGAATAATCGCATTAGGTTTATTCCTCCTTTTTATTAAATCCTCTTAACTTGAACGCTTAATTTTAAGAGGAATTCGTTAAAAATACTGTGTACCTACCCCGCTTTAACTGTGTAGACTTTAATTATCCCTTTTCATTACAGAAAATCAAAGTCGACGGTATCGAAACTGAAAGAGCGCAATGGGGAAATGGGTTGGAGTTTCTCATGTCGTGCATCGCTATGTCGGTAGGTTTGGGGAACATATGGAGATTTCCGTTTACGGCGTATGAAAATGGCGGGGGAGCTTTTCTGATACCTTACATTGTTGTGCTGATAGTAATTGGGCGTCCTTTGTATTACTTGGAGATGGCACTAGGACAGTTTACAAGCAGAGGGAACGTCCAGTCATTTTCAAGCTTGAGCCCCGCAATTAAAGGTTGACCATTATGAAATCGTTCCATAACATATATTGTGGATTTCAGGAATAGGGTATGGTCAACTGCTGGGCAGTACTTGTATAGCCACCTACTACTGTTCACTAATGGCGTTGACATTATTCTATCTTGTAAGTTCATTTACTTCTGATCTTCCTTGGTCACACTGTAAAGTGGAGTGGGAAACGGAAAATTCTCAAAGAAATGTCACATGCGTTTCATCCAAGGATACGGAGAGTGTGACTGGTCGGAACAAGATTAGTTCTTCCGAACTGTGGTTTACGTAAGTATGTAGCAAAAACATTGACTTTCTAACACCTTCCGCTTCAGAAAGGAAGTGTTGAAAGAAAAGGAGCAGATTAATGATGGAGTAGGTCCTCCCGAATGGAGACTCACACTGTGCCTGCTAGTAGCCTGGTTTTTAACTTTTGCGGTTTCCGTCAAGGGAGTAAAAAGTTCTGGGAAAGTCTCCTACTTTCTCGCCCTGTTTCCATACGTTGTTATGGGTGCGCTTTTAATACGAGCAGTAACATTAGAGGGCTCCACTGAGGGAATGTTGTATTTTGTAACACCTCAATGGAGTAAATTGGCGAGGGCAGAGGTTTGGTACGCTGCCGTTACCCAATGTTTTTTCTCACTGAACGTCGGACTTGGAAGCATTATCATGTACTCGTCTTACAACAGTTTCGACCACAACATCAACAGAGATGCATTGGTCGTAACGACATTGGATACCTTTACTTCTCTTTTGGCGGGTACGACAATCTTCGGCATCTTGGGCAACTTGGCACATGAACTAAACGTGCCGGTTGAGGACGTTGTTAAATCGGGAGGCACGGGTTTGGCATTCATTTCCTATCCTGATGCAATTGCAAAATTTCAAAGCGTTCCCTGGGTACGTTGTTGGTACCAGTTTGGCGTGGGGTAAACCAATAATTCGTTTCAGCTTTTTGCAATTCTCTTCTTCATTATGCTTTTCGTCTTGGGAATTGGAAGCTTGGTAGCACTTCACGGATGCGCAAACACAATGATCATGGACAATTTCCCTACAATTAAACCTTGGAAGGTTTCGGCGGCGACAGCGCTATTTGGATTTCTGGTCGGATTGGTGTACATCACGCCGGTGAGTTCTATCTAAAGTAGTGACCTGAGGGTGTAATTATTATAGTTAGGCAAATAGCCAAAAAACCATATCATAATTACGACGGCGGCAATAGTATATTAAGTATAAGTATAGGTAAGGAATTTTTACCGTTCGAAGACAATTGTTTGAGAATGGCAACCCTTAACGTTCGACGTGCTTATAACATTTTTTGCGCGATCGAAATTAAAATTATGCAACTAATATAAATATGCACTATAAGAAATTAACGAGCAGAATAAATAAATAAATACATCACTAGGTAACCAGTTTATTTGTCAAAATTGAAATTAATCATTTCATAAAATTGTGCATGTCTCTGATGTAGTTTGCTAGCTTTGCACTTCCATAATGACTTAATGAGCGAGGTATTCGCCGGTGGCCGAATGGTATGTCGAAGATTCTTTACAGAACAAAATTGTAATTGGAATATGTTAAGAAAAACGAAAGCACATCTTCAAACACATTGATATCTATTGCTTTAGGGCCTTTAGGTATAAATGAATAAACGTCTTCTTTCTATAGGAAACAACAGCACAAATTGTAGGTTTAATGTAACAATAATTAAAGATTAAATGTATTGTAAGACTGTTGATTTTGAACTGATTGTTTTTAAAAAGGCGTCGGTAAGTATTTTTACCCAAAATCGTCATGAAACATTCATTTTCATGCCTACTTTGTGTCAGGAAAGTGTTAAGCCCCATTCAGATAGGTGGTAGTGCGATGCTGTTGCCTTGTTATGCGGTGCGGGTTGGTGCTGTCATGTTGACATTTGCTTTCACAATCACCGCAAAATTGGCCCGCCTACATAAGTATGACCAATCAGCAGCAGCAAATTTGCTTTGACAGATCGCCACGACAAATGTTGCGCTTCTATTGGTGCTTGCTAAGGTAGTGCAGAAAGTTTGAAGTTTACATACTTTCGGCACGCGGCTGCAATTCGTCTGCACTGCACATGTCATTGTGAATTGTCATATGGGTATACGTATTTCAAACTTTTATACAAAGGCACCGCACCGCAACAGCACTGCACTACCACCTATGTGAATGGGGCTTTAGTTTCCATGACGGAGGCAGACCAGTCTACTTTTCCTGCCACCTGTCACTTTACCGGCCGCACTTGTCACATTGCTAAATGTCTATAATGACTCCTGTCATCATTGACAGATTGGTATTAATCAAGAATTATTATATTAATCAAGAAATACGATTTCGGGTAAAAATACATACCGACGTCTCTATAAAAACAATCAGTTCAAAATAAACACTCAAAGTCTTACATTACATTTAAATTTAATTATTACTACATTAAACCATTGAATAAAGATTAGACGTAGAATTTGTGCTGTTGTTTCCTATAAAAAGAACACGTTCTTCATTTGAACCTGAAGCAAAAAAGATCAATTGAATGTGTTTGAAGATGTGCTTTCGTTTTTCTTAACACATTTCAATTTAATGTCACTATCAGTGGATAAAATTTTATCTGCAATTTCCATTTTGTTCTGTAAAGGAATCTTCGACATACCATTCGGCCACCGTCGAACACCTCGCTCATAACGGAAGTGCAAAAGCTAGCAAACTACACAGACACATGCACAATTTTGTGAAATTATTAATTTCAGTTTTGACAAATAAACTGGTTACCTTTAGTCCGCTTCTTAATTTCTCAGTGCATTATATCACAGATTTAAATATTAAATCTGTGATTATATATTATGTGACATAATTTAATTCCGGTCGCGCAAAAATGATATAAGCACGTCGAACGTTAAGGGTTACCGTTCTCATAACAATAACAATTGTCTATTCGAACGGTAAAAATCCCTTACCGTTCTCCATACTTAATATGCTATAATGGACTTTGACTTATATTCAAAATAACCATAGGTTCCTAAAAAAATTGTGTACAATTTTATTGAAAGTATTCAAGAAAATTCAGAATATCCGCAGCTGCAAATTTTATCACCGAACAAACTTTGACTCCCCCCTCCCCCCTCTTTCTACCCGTACTGTCAATTAGGAGTAAAAAGGTTCACCTCGGTTCCTATACAGGGTGGTGCCTAGCGCAACGCAGCATAGGGATTTCAATGGTAATTTCTTTATAGTCAATTACTAGCTCCCCTAATTATTTTAGAGCAAAAGTCTAAATAAGTTTTTTTTAGAGAAAAAAATACTGCATCTGTTCATACTTTTAGTTATAATTTTCCATTTTTCAAAACCGTAGAAATCGACAAAATAAAAAATTACATTTTTATAAATCAGTGATGCTTTGGAATCTTTTAACAAATTACAAGCGCATCGCATCTAAGTTATCGTTATTTGACGTCGAACGATTTTCATATTTAATTCTGTTACAACTATCACATGCAAGAAAAAGCGGCAATTGGGTAATGTTTTTTTAGAGAATGTATGCTGCACCTGCATCAGATACTATTTGTTTATCAGAGAGAATCAGAGTAGGTACCTACATAATCGAAGAAAAAAAAACTGATTTGAAACAGATTTGTTCCTAAACTTATATTCGGATTTTCCGCTACTGCAGCCAAAACGTTGAATGTATTGTCGTTTTCCTGATGGTTTTGATGGACATTTTGAACGTTATTGCTCTTTCAGTTCTTTAACTAATTTATAAACAAGTATAAAGTTAATATACGTCAAAGGCAAATAATGAAACGTGATCGCTGTTTCTTTAGGTAATTCCAAGGCATATCTGATTTATTGTAAAATGAACCTTTTTACTTTGTTGATTTCTACGGTTTTGACAAACGGAAAATTATGAATAATAGCATGAACAGATTCAGTATTTGTTTCTCTAAAAAAAACTTATTTAGACTTTTGCTCTAAAATAATTAGGGGAGCCAGTAATTAACTATAAAGAAATTACCATTGAAATCCCTATGCTGCGTCGCGCTAGGCACCACCCGGTATACAGAGTTCTCCATCTACTTTTGTGACAAAATTCGTTTTCAGGAATACTCTCCCTCAAGTAACATCGGCTTGCTCACATTAGTCAACGTAATTAATTTTATTATCTCTCTCTTGTTCTCTCCCTGAAACTCTTTCCGCCACAGGAAGTTCACACTCCTGTAAGATGGGTGGGTGATTGTGTCTGGATCATCTTACATCTTCTCCATCAGTTCGTTGTGAGGTCCTTCACCAACAGATACATATGCTGTGAAAATTGATTAGATTAGAGATGTCTCTAAAAATTGATATTTTCCGCTTTGTACATTACTATAAAATAGTAGTATGGAGTATTACTTTTCATGGCGCGCCTGTGTTTAGCCGCCGAAAATATACTATTTTTTCTTACACAAATTTATCCAAAAGATGTTTTTAATGAAAGGTTTTTAATTTTAACTGTTCACTTCTTGTAATACTTATCAGTCACTGAGCTTATATGAAAAATTTGGAAAATTTTAGGGTGGACAGTTCATTTTAACTGTGGTGGATTTCTTCGGCGGAAACATGGTAATCTTCGTCTTTGCCATTATTGAGATAGTTACTCTTATGTGGTGTTACGGTAAGTGCAACTGTAGTATATACCTACATGGAAATAATACTGAGCGTTGTAGGTTCTGAAAACTTTTGCAACGACCTCGAGTTTATGACTAAACAAAAGGTGGGAATTTACTGGAGAATTACGTGGACCATCATTACGCCATTGTTTCTCATAATCGTTTTCATCTACTCCCTCGCCACTCTGACGCGATTAGATTATGGGTCGTACGAAATATCCGATTTGGCTTTGGGACTTGGATGGGCCATTGTTTGCGTAAGCGTGATGATATTTGCCTCGTTCTTTGGTGTGAGTTTTTACAAGAATAGAAAATTTGGGTTTCCTGCCGTAAGTATTCATCGCCACAAATTGCTCTCTGAGTCACCCTCCGCTTAGATGATATGGGAGACTTTCAATACAACGAACTGGGGACCAGAAAATCACAGCGTGCGCTTGGCTTGGAAAGAGGAGAAGCTTAGAAAATCCGCGGAAGTCGCATCTAGTGGAAAAATATGGATAACACGCAAGCTTAATTTTTTAATTGGAAGATGATATTTATTTATCGTGCTTGGGCACAGTCCGTTTTTACTATTTTTTGGCTCGATTTAATGTGTAATTTGGTGTATGTAACTTATGTTAAATTGTATTTTAAAGAGACTTTCATGGGCACACGCCCCACGACAATTCCAAGTGCTTAAACTATCGAAAAATATGTAATTTTACCAAAAGTGTCGTAGCCTACAGTAATTTGATTTGTGAATTTCTGGCAAGAATTGCGGTTGTTTGTGTAAATGGACAATTTATGGCGTGACAAATGTGCATTAATTAAAAATGTAGCTTTCAATTCGCGTCACTACTCTGTTTAAGCTTGTACAAAAACCTTCGGCCAATATTTATTTTGAATAAACGTGTTATTTTTAATTTGCCCGCTTCAATAAAATTGACCGACTTGGAAAAGTATTTTTAACCTTCCGAAAGATAACTTTTAAAAGGTAAAGTTTGTTTGAGAAGCAGTTTAAAAGCCTTCCGAAGTAAAAATGTGAAAGAGTTCGAGAACAACTTTCCCAAAAGTTAGCAGAATACCCTCTGTATAGTCAAAGGAAAATACTCAAATTTATCACCGAAAGAATGCGATATACATATTAATGGTAAAAAACGTAACAATATATTAGAAAATTTGGACGGTTCCGGGTCACTAGCCGATTTTAGTGGACTATAAATTTGTAGTAGGCGAACTGAAACTTACACAATAACTTGGATTTTTATACTAACGTTAATGTCGGCGGAATTTTCTATCTAATGCTATTGAAAAATGGACTTAATACTTGTACCTACCACTGGAAAAGCAACTTTTACTTAATTGTGTATTCCTTTTCACCCTGCTCCAGAGACTTGTTATAACCTGCTCAACTGAAAGATAATTACTCTTATAAAATGCAAAAGAAATTTTTAATTATCGTTTTCGTTCCCTTTTAGTATTTAAACTCCCGGTTCTATTAAATTTTTAGGATTAAAATTCCAGGGTACTTTCATGCGTTATGACGCCCATAAATTTAACTTGCCCTACCAAATTTCCACGAGAAAGTAGAGAAAAATCACTGTCTTGTATATACTATACATTTTAGTTATCGCTCATACATCCAACGGGCTCAAGTATTCTACATTATCTACCATAAGGCACGTAAGAATTGCCTATTACTAAATTTCTTATAACCTCCGAGTAATGTTCTTAGTAGCCATTCATTTTCTTTGATACTGTAAAAAAAAAAAAAAGACGTACTACAGTACAGATAGACAGAAGCTTCTCAAAAGTACGATCAATATGAATCACGTTGCGTATGTGCTAAAATCGTTTTAATGAAACGTCGCGTCACGGCGTCAGCTCAAAAACATTGAATGTTGTTCCTTCTCCAAGAATCTCCTAAATAGCGTTTGTATGCGAATAAAACGTCCTTAGTTTCGGACGATGCAAAACTTTAAATGGAATTCTAATTAGTTCACCTAATTTACTTAAACTTCAACTAAACAAATACTCGATATTCATCTATTACCTATTCCAATAAATTCCCTTTTCGTAGTAGGTACTCGTATTTCAAATATCTAATTCGAATAATTGTACTTGTACCCGGTCTTAGCGTTCTTATACGAATGAAGCGAACATGTTCCAGAATTTGTTTACAGGAAATCGGGGATATAAGTTTGAAAGAAAGTTAATTAATCAATTAAGTTCGATAGCTCTAATATTGCCATGAAGAGATTGATTATATTATAAAAGTTTGTTGTATGAAGCATTAATAA
This sequence comes from Photinus pyralis, assembly GCF_008802855.1. Taxonomy (NCBI): domain Eukaryota; kingdom Metazoa; phylum Arthropoda; class Insecta; order Coleoptera; family Lampyridae; genus Photinus; species Photinus pyralis. The sequence continues at coordinate 774,147 of NW_022170819.1, read as the reverse complement.
TTGCCAAAATTTGAATAATGTGAAATCTTCCAGTGCTTTCGGATGTAGATATTAAAGCGTCTATGCACGGATTACGGACTATACTAGCGCATAATTACCATTATTTTCAATTGTATTAACTTTCAAGACCAGACTCAGGATACAGCTGGGTCCTAGCACAAAGGGAAATCCCGACATTGACTTTACACACTCGCAAATTAAAACAAAATGCCACAATCCATTTTTTCTCTCTACGTTATAAAATTGGTGCCATTATAGTTATGACCAGGGTTATGACGTTGTTGGTAAAATTTCACATGCAATATTTGACTCCTCCTCAAGCCATTTTGACCTGTTTATCAGATTATCTTTTCCTTTCATATTCCTTTTCCAGCGTTGCCATTTGATTTGCATTGAGATAGGCATTTTCTTTTTAATACCGATCATCGTTAATGAGTATTCTATCTCTACTACCATTCTAAGTAACTTCAGGGTGGTAGTAACATTATTTAAATCCTAAATCATTAGCTGTTAATGTCAAAGATCCAAGAGTGTAATCGTTTGATTTAGTTCTGTTCAGTTCAGTGCTGGATATTTTTACTTTACAATAATTTGATGCCGTTTTTTATTTTCCCTGATTTTTTTCTGATCTAGAAATGGTGGAGGATGTATTGTGGAGAGATGTTACACAAGATATTGACAATCCAGCCACAAACCTTTCAAGTGAGGAAATGGACGATGCTCAACCGTGCTCGTCCAAGAAGGGAAAATATACTTAGATGGAAGTCAAACAAAATTTCTTTTTATAAAATGACGGTTTTGAAGTTTAATTAAGAATATTATTTACACCTCTCGTTTTCTTTTATAGAATTACAGAACAACAAAATAGTGCTAACAATTTTCGACTTTGAAAAAATCGATAAACTTTGAAAAGCATTATCTCGTAAACTATTACGTCTATAGAAACGGTTGTAGCCTCAAATTATAAACAATTTAGTCTACTTTCAAAGCGCATTCAGTAGTTATTTTCGGCAAACTGGTCCTTCAGGGTTAAAATCGTCAAAATCTGAAAAGAAAACGAAAATTCCTCGGTTTTTAGTATATTTGACTATGTTACGTTCGCCGCTCGATGTCGAAAAGGCAGTTATAACCTCCCTTTTTTTACCAAAAATCGACTGCACCAAAATTTCTCGGGAAAACACTTTTTCTTATTAATTTGGGTGCGTAGAATCCAAACCAATTCGTACTTTTTCGATCAGACTTCTCAATCAAAAGTTATAGACTAGAAACCAATTTCGAAAGAAAATTCAAAGGGCTGTAACCTTTGAACTAGTAGCCCAATCTTGGAACTGTTTGAAATTATGGATTCTACAGGCCACATTCTATAAGAAAATTTTTTTCCGGGTGGATCTGAGACAATTTTTTCTTCGGGGCTCAAAAAAGGACAGTGTATAACCTTCCTTTTTTACCAAAAATCGACTGCACCAAAATTTCTCGGGAAAACACTTTTTCTTATTAATTAGGGTGCGTAGAATCCAAATCAATTCGTACTTTTTCAATCGGACTTCTCAATCAAAAGTTATGGACTAGAAACCAATTTCGAAAGAAAATTCAAAGGGCTGTAACTTTTGAACTAGTAGCCCTATCTTGGAACTGTTTGAAATTATGGATTCTACGATATTTTACCCAGTCTTTGGCCCTTGCTTGTAGGTCTACATCTTTTTCTTCTATAAAAATTTAGGATAAAATTTTATTTCCAAAGATGTTGACATGCCCACAGAGTGCTCTTATATAACTAAAGTACATCGTCCATTAACGGATTCGGGAATGAATTTATTTTTCATTCTTTTGTTTGAATGTGATTGGGAATATCTAATCAACAATAATCAATATGACTGTAACCGATCCTTTTCCAATTTATTAGAATTTATTACAGTAGAAGGAGAAGTGATTACCGCTGTAGTATAATTGGTTTTCAAATAAACTGCGCAAATTAAGAGATCACCTCCAGTCAATTTGGGGTAATGTTTAGAAGCAACTTATTTAAAAAACTGTCGATTTACTTTTTCCATAAATCGTCTTGATCAAGAGCAAAAAAATAAAACAGATTAGCGCAGGTGCAAAACATCAAATCTTTAAACAATTGGTATTCAGTTGCTATAATCTTTTTTAAAAAAATAGTCCGAACATTTTGTAGATAAAGGTCTAAATTTATAAAATAGTTCTTAAAAAAAATTTTTTTTTTAAAACAACTGGAATTTTCATGGCGGGCGCTCTTATGGAAATTTACATTGGGTGTAGTCGTATAGAAGACTAACAGTATAAGCCCCCCCCCCCCCTCCATTGTAGTTCACCGTCTCAGATTTCAATTTCGCTTTATAATACTTATAACGCTTTCCATTTGTTTTACGGTATCAATTTCTTCTGAAAATACTGAAATCAATATCGGCTGAAAATTTAATGACATGCTTGTGCGCCTGTAAGATTTTGTTCGGATATATTGATATGCATGTTGTGTTGCCTACAACATGAAAATGTGTACGCTGGCGTTTGTAAGTAAAATTCTACTTTTCTGTGTAGTAAAATGCGTAATAGGGCCTGTGTAGCCCTTCTAATTATTGTTCTCAAACTACGTATTCAATCGAAGTACACCGTTTCCACCAATCATTGAACACGTTTCAGCTACAATGGCTTAGTTTCCAAATTTGACTTGAATGCGACCCACCCCTTCCATTTCATCGTTCTAACAGTGACACTGACATCTGCATCAGGTGACTGCTTATATAAATATACATAGACATCGAAATGTTACCCACAAAGTTGAATAAATGCCCTCGCTCTTAATTAATCTAATAAACAGAAAAGTAGTACCATGTAAGTTCTATCGGAGATTGAACTTACGTAACCTGAGCAAGTAAGTAGTGGATCATCTAAATTTAGTTTCAAGGATTCATACTGCCAGTAGTAGCATGTCGGCGGCAATACAACCGTTCAAAGGGCTTACGGATCGATTCAATGGCGTTACTGTCGACTCCCAGAAGGAAAACTGCGAATTGCCTAACTTTCTTGCCACTTTGGAGGGTATGTCTTTTTATTTCTTATGAGCAGGGTTTTTATACAATTCTTCAAGTTCATTATCGTTTCATTAACCCAATTTTTTTAATATACAACAATCAATAGACGCTAAAGAATGATGAAATTATGCTTTATCGCGTAATATCCTACAGATACTACGTTACTCATTTACTATCTCTTTGCTAATACATAGTTTACATTTTTAGAACCATTTCCAACCTATCAATAAAGTTATTCATCTGATAAGCACTTAGGGAGTTATTGGAGCTTCAGAGTGAATGATTGTGTAACAACCCTACCATGCGCATGTCAGTTCTTCAAGTTATGTGCTTGCAGAGTCAATGAAGGTATGGGAAACCAGCAAAAAACGTGGCATTTGGTTTAAGGTGGACATTCAGCAGTCGGATTGGGTACCAATCTTGGCTAAAGTATGTAGATCTTTGACTTAGTATACTTGCAATAGAGAAATTTTTAGAAAGGCTTTAATTTTCATCATGCAAACACTGATTATGTTATGATGTTTAGATGGCTTCCAAAGGAAGAGAACAACGTTCCATCATATGCTCATACAATGGTTGGAGTTGGAGCTGTGGTGGTGAACGATAAATCTGAGTTGTTAGTAGTGCGCGAAAGGTATGGATTTACCAACTGGTGGAAGCTACCTGGCGGTTATGTGGAACCTGCTGAAAACATCGTTGATGCGGCAATACGTGAAGTATATGAAGAAACTCACATTAGTACGGAGTTCCATTCAATGCTTACTATGACACAAGCTCATGAGCGAATGTTTGGTTGTTCTGATCTCTACTTCATTGTTAGTTTAATACCAACTTCAACCGACATAGAGAAATGTGATAGAGAAATCAGTGAATGCCAATGGATGAAGATTGATGAATACTTAGATCACGACTCAGTAACCGAATTAAATAAATTTTTTATTAAAACTTATTTAAATTATAAATCAAACTGTATAACAATTAATTGTAAGCATGGTATACATTCATTGCTGAAAAAGGCGTATACTGTTCATTATGCAACGAAAATTGATGAGAAGTAAAAATCTATTTTGCTATTTTTCACTTTTCTATGTAGACTCGACTTGTGGAAAGTCGGCGAAATGGATGTGTAAGAGAATTTAATGGTTATGGTTAACAACATACTGATTATTTCACTGAAATTTATAGTAATTTGAAAAAGTAGGTACTAATTTGAGGTAAGTATGATATTAAATTGAATTCTTTTATTGATGCATTGAAAGTAACGCCAAAATCCCAAAAGTAATGCGAAAATGGGAAAATTACACTAAATATTTCACTCACATTTAAATTGACCAATAATATAAAACAGATTCTATAAATTTAGCCTAATTGCATTTCACACCATAGGTGGCAAAGGAGCTACAGTTTTTCTCTGCAGAAAAAGGTAATACATACAACCACATCACGAAACTGAATATTATCAAGCGATCCAAACGCATAATTGCAATACTTGCTCCATTTATTTTAATGTCGATATTGTTAATTATTCATTGCCTATCATCACTCCTATACCAAATAGTATAACACCGCACTTGTTAGGATTCTATATTACTTTATGATCTTTACAGAATTTGCTGAGTTTGCTTAGATCTTAATTAATTAACTTGCATGATCACCATCTTCGGGTGCAAAACTCGGGTACAGCTGTGAGTCATCGGCGTAAAAATGACAAGACACCTGACTCGATAACATTTATCAATTGTGAGGTGTAGATTAAAAAAAGCATTGGGCTTAGAATAGCGCCCTGGGGGACACCGGATTTTAATTCCAAAAACTGAGACCGTATATCGTGAGCAGGATTTGGCACGCGGGCCGCTATTTCCCCATCCCTGGACTATAAGTTGCAGAACCAAAATAATTGACAAATCTGGTAACGGCATAACACAATCAAAACTGAAAGTGAAATCACTTCAAAGAAGGACGGACGGAGCGAAAAGCCCTTAGGAATAGCTATTTTTCATTGCCGAAGGTTGCGTTAAAAACTATAAAAATACGTATATCTGCGGTTACTGATGTATTGCCGTTAATTTGCTTCGAGATCTATATTTTCATGTTGCACCTACTCGTAATGTGCAATCTTATACATGCAACTATCCCCTCTCCTCTTTACGTCTCAAATTATTCCCTGATAGATTTCGGTAAATAAAATGCTTCTATTTGTGTAGTGTTTAAACAAGTGTTGCTTTTTCTTCATGATGTAACGCAGAGGGAAAGGTTATTTACTTGTTTCCAATATTTACTCTAACTGATTTTTTATTTGTCTTATACTAATTTCCTATTTTTTATCTTTCACTATCTATAGAGGTGTAGCTATCGGTACTTGGTACGTTTTTTCTCCAGGTTACCATCTCCCTCTTTATAGATTTGCCTTTGAACGTGTCTCATTTGGGAATAAGCGAGGTACAAACCATGGGATCGCATACTTTCCTCACGTGTTATGACGTACGTGGCTTTTTCGGAAATATCCTTGCTAATAGTGAATTCAACAGATCAAAGGCCATAAGATAACTAGCGTGATAAAACCATCGGTTCACTAAACGGCATCTTATTTTTTACATTCTTCACCATGCAACGGTTTGTAGTAGTTCTCATCGTCACTTCTTTGTTTTGTGTCCTTACAAATGTGAAAGGTGCCGTCCAAAAATGTAACTATTAAATCTAAACCGCGTCGATTTTAGGGTTGGAAAACCTCATCGGAACAGATATTCAAAAATGCCTCAATTGCGTATGTCATGCAAGGTCGGGATGTTGGAGTCGGTTTAATTGTGCAAGGTACTCGATCAGTTTGGAATATTGGATAGACGGAGGAAGTCATACGGATGGACCTTACGACAACTTAAAAGATGCGTATAATAGCTGCATGAAAAACGAAAATTGTATTTTGAACACCATAAAGTCTTATACTGACCGTTTTGATGATCGAGTAAGTTGATTTGGATTAAAATCGATTTGTTACGCTTTCTTGTAGGATTGCAATTGCGATGGAGTATTCGACTGCAAAGATAGGCTTGCAATTCACCTGTTTGGAGATGCATGTTTCAACCCCAAGTTTGGCGATGTGTATTCTAAAAGATTTAACCACTGCGCAGCGCAGGTTGGCGTTCACGAAATGGCTAGCGCCGAAGGTAGTTGCGTTGTACAGGTATACTAAACTTGTACAGTAAATGAACAGCTGTACCTGTACCCTTAGTTATGTATTGCTTTCTATCGTATATTAATGGTATTCAATGTGATATAATAAAAGGATGGTAGTATTTTTTACAGTTGATAGTACAAAACCCTACCCATGAATTTTTTCTCTCATAGGAACGTAACAATAAATAATAAGCTACCGTTCAAGAAATGAAAGAAGAAAAAGCAAATCTTCATCTTAAAAAGTACCAACCTAACAAGTTTTTTTCTTAAAGCGGCTTGAACCTACCTAATTAAATTAAAATGTTGAATTTCTTAAGTGATCTGGAAAACTTTAGCAAAATAATTGACTGCCATACACAAATTTTACTATGATTTACTTACTAAAGATTTCTCTTTCTATTTTCCTGAACATTAACTTCAAACTTTGATGTTCTGATTTGCTTGCTTTGTGGCCTGGAGAATCCATAATTTCAAACAGTTGCAAGATTGGGCTACTAGTTCAAAAGTTACAGCCCTTTGAATTTTCTTTCGAAATTCGTTTCTTTTCTAGTCTATAACTTTTTATTGAAAAGTCTGATCGAAAAAGTACGAATTGTTTTGGATTCTACGCACCAAAATTAATAAGAAAAAAGTGTTTCACCGAGAAATTTTGGTGCAATCGATTTTGGTTAAAAAAGGAAGGTTGTACACTGCCTTTTTTTGAGGCCCTCAAAAAAATTTGTCTCAGATCGACCCGGAAAAAAAATTTTCTAATAGAATGTGGCCTGTAGAATCCATAATTTCAAACAGTTCCAAGATTGGGCTACTAGTTCAAAAGTTACAGCCCTTTGAATTTTCTTTCGAAATTGGTTTCTAGTAGGGAATGCAATCCCGCAGCAAAATCTCAATCGCGGTATTTGCGGGATTGTTAGATGTTAATCCCGCGGGATCCGGAATTTGCGGGATCTCGCAAAACTTTAAATAAATTGGCAAATAAGCAATTCTGTGCAGTTAAATTCTGTATTAAAATAAATCGCTAATTATCACAATATTTAACAAAAATGTACCTTCGGCCTAACTTAGAACTCAAAAAAACCTTACCTGTAAAGCACAAAAAGTCTTCTAAAGTGTCTCAAAAATCATAGTACATTTTTAACGAAAAAAGTTTAACAATTATTTAAAGATAATTCACCGTTATCAGTTTCATTAACAAAGTAAACAGAGTCGTCCCCTTGGTCAACAAATTCCTCCGTCCCGCAAATCCCGCGAGATCCCGCTCCATTTATGTGCGGGATTAATCTCGCAAAAATGCTGCGGGATCCCGGTATTTCGAGATCCCGCAATCCCGGTATTGCATTCCCTAGTTGCAGGGCAACTTTCCTGCTGAAACCTTAGTCAACGTTTGGCGTCACAGTCAATTGACCGTTGTGTAGGATTTCTTGGCAAAAATGAACTCTGCAATTTGGAATCTATGAAAAAACTCCAAATGATCTTTTCGGAAGGTTATTTGATCAATTATAACGTTCCCCAACTCCGACAACATATGCTGAAAATAAAACTTATAATATTATGCTCCCAGAGGTATGTTTAACTAGGTTTATGGCTTGCAAAGATAAAAGTTAAGATAAGAAACCAATATCCCCAACTATATACCTACTTTACAGCAGTATTTTTGTATAAAACGTGTAAAGATGACCGTTTACGCCTCTCCTGTCTGTTTTCTGATTGCCATTGCTTTTGCACAAACCGGTGAGTAAAAATTTTAATCCCGCAATCAACTGAAAAATGGTACCTCAGCGCTTGCATTGCATTGCTACACTTGCCAGACCCAATCGCCGAATCAAACGTGTTTTACACATATCAACACGACAAGGATTCCCTCTAAATTGTGCAACCGATCCTCAGCAGATTTGTCTATTTTCTTTAACTTGGAGCATGTCAACCCAACTTACTTGCTGGAAGCATCAAACTCCAGTGAATTCGAGTGTGTATCCTACACGAAGACCTGTAAGTAGTGACCTTCCTTCAAAATCAAGTAAACGCTTTTTTTTGCAGATCTGAGGCAAAATATTACACGCGTCGGCAGAGGTTGCTTTCCAAAAACGCCAAATTTGAACGTGTGTCAAGCGATGTTTTTTGTACAGGGGGGTGATGCGTTCAATCTAACCCAATGCGATACCTGCGACCAAGATAACTGCAACAAGTCAGTTTCCATTTACCAATCATACCGCCTTCTCTGTGCAGTGTTTTTGGTGGCACATTATTTTTTCAATTTGTAACTAATAGGTAGCTGCAGTTCAGTAGAATGTACCTACTTAAAACAAAAATAACTATCTTTAATGTGGGTTTTCATAAAAATTCAATTTTTCGCCGTTGAGGCTCACTTCAGGCATAAAAATAAACAATTTTAATTATCCATTTTTTGATAATATTCCTGTTTGTATTTTAATAAATGACAATTTGACAAATTTATTTTTTGAATTTCCACCGAGATTATCAGTTAATTCAACCTGCTGTGAAATTTCTTGATATGCAGTAATCAAATTATTCTACTTTTAGAACTCCCACAAGTAAATTTTTAAAACATTTAAATTCAACCTACAAGCTACCGTTACAATCTAAAGGATTTTGTGGTTATATAAAATAGGGAGGACAGGTAGCACCCTTATTTTACATCATGGTTCTAGATAAAACTTAAGCGACAAAATTTATGTGTTTTGTTAGTAACATTTGTTCCTAATTATTCTGTTAAACTAAAACCACAATTTAGAATTGTTACAATAGCTGCCCAAATTTTCTTTTTTCCATTTCCCACAAAAACCGTTCTCAACAAACACACTGCAAAATCCAAAACGAGATCAGAGGACATTTTACCCAACAAATGAGCTGTAAATTTCTAGAAATATCTGTAGATGCCCAGATAGATTTGTAAATTCCCAGATAAATGTCTCAATATTTTCATTTTTCATTTTCTGGGAAATTTGTCCCATAGTTGAGAAACTTTTCCCGAATTTGACTATCTTCGTATCTTCATATTCCGAGATCTCCATGATAGACATCTTTATCTTGGACCCGATGTATAAAGTTCAGTTCAGATTACGAGAGCACATTTGATAGGGACTCCTAGGGTAAGTGTGCAGAAGAGACATATTTTAATATTTATTTCTGTATTTGTCTGGCGAAGTGTGGACTGTATAACTTTAACCGTTAGTTCATTCTTTCAAGCTGCTAACGTGACAAAATCATCAACATTCGTACGAGTATGTACTCGTGTGATATTCTATTTCTCCCCTATGGGTGTGTAACCTCTCAAAAAACTGTGGTTAAAATTTAGGCTAAAAGATTATTTTTAAATTACAAACGAAGCGCAACATTGACGAAAATTTCCCACTCACACGCAATCTGTAGATAAACACATGATAAGGTGTCTCATATTTTTCACCTGCGCCAGTCTACAATTAAAGGTACGAATATGTTCGTCTACTCCTGCGTAGCACTTCTCGCCTTAGTGCAATTAGGTAAATGAAAATGGTTCTCTTATCTTTCTGATAATTATACATGTTTCAGGATCAAGCCTGAGGTGCTATGACTGCAGTGGAAACTCGACGACAGACCCTTGCGCCACGCCGTCAAAGCACAAGCAATTCAATGTAGAATGTGCCCCAGAAAAAACTGCATGCATTTTTGAAAACATTACCATTAGTACTGGTAAGCGATCAAAGCTATTCACACAGTGAACTTATCTATGATCCATTTCAGAACCGCCCAAGTTCATCCGGTCATGCGGTACTGCAAAATCCTGTGTCGACATGCCGAAAGAGAGTAATGTCACTTGTATAACGTGCCAAACCGACCTTTGTAATTCAGCTAGTATTTTATTCCCATCTTTAGTAAGTGGATCTATCCTTATCTTCGTAGTAAAGAGCTTGTTTAATTTTTGAACTTTTCTGTATTAAGTATATTAAGATAGGTTATCACTACTATAGTAATGTGCAATTTCACGATTTATTGAAACTGGGTATGCTTAGTCATCTGTAAGATACACCGTGCTATGTGTTTTTGATTTTTGTAACTTGAATAAAGAATAGTATAAGGTTTTTATATTAATACCATGTAAAGGATGTCAGAAGAAATGCATACATTAAATTATAAAGCATTTTTATCATCATGGTACATACGTCTTTGTGAAGAAAATATGTTGTTATTATACCAAAATTTAAGCTTAGCTTTCTTAAAACCCTCATATTTCTAAAAGAACTGATTTAGGGCCAGTCTCTCTTATAGTCTACATTGAATATGACTAGCATATATGAAAAAAGGGACAAATGATACATACGCCTACCTATTGGAACCATCCTCGCCGAAATTCCTCCTATTTCAATTCCACGATTGATACCATACTTATTGCTCCCATGTGTAACTGCTATTAGAAAACTCTCCCGTAAAAAGGTAAAACCCAGTAACTCATTTTTATGAACTTTTCAAGAGAGCAATTAATAGTACAATGTATTGACATAACGTTGACAATTAAAGTTGACAATTGTAGTATGGGCATTATGGTGTTTTAGGTCGCTATGTTTGTGATTATTATATTGTTTTTATAATATATTTAGTATTTTGCAAAATATTGAACATACGATGTTTTTAACAGGAATTATGATGCTTTTACTACACCAATATGTAGTATGTCAAGTTACGGTTTTATTAATATTGAAAATGTTGCACTATAAGCCATGAAAAATTTAATAAGGTACTTTGCTAGCTATTTCCAATGGTATCATGCTTACTGGTGGTTTTAATTTCTGGTAAATATATGACTTTACTATGTTCTTACACTTTTTGGCGGGAAGCAAGACCATCGGTAGATTGCTTTGCTAGGTTCTTCCATTGAACGGCAGAAATCAAAATAACTTCAATTTAATTAAACGCTATTGAAATAACTAGTAAGAATGAATGCTGTGTTTTTCCATTTGGAGGTGAGGTTGTTTATTCAGTAAATGCCATAGTTTAAGTGAAATGATAGGTTCTTCCACTGCAAATCGGATTTACTATATTCTTGCTTTGAAAAGATATAAATTATGACACTTACTAGAAAATTCCATTGAATGTAGAATGCTTATTAGTTGGAAGTGATCTACAAAGTTTATACCTCTACAAAGGAAAAAAGTAGTACTTTCAGATCGTCTCAAAGTCTAATTTTAAGCAAAAATTGACTTACTAGGTTTTACCTTCGGACGGGAGAACTGTCTTTTGTCAACATATGTACCCAGTCTCCTATGAAAGCTGTAAGATGCTGATATCTTTAATTTATAGTGTTGGATAATGGAAAATGTTGTACTGATAGCATTCTCTGCTACCACAGTGGTAGCGGTATTCATGATAAAATTCGTCAGTTGCATACATTTCTTCAGATTTGTAAAATTCCTCTACTTCTGTCAATTTTTCATATTATTCAATTTTTCGAACCCTCAAAACTCTTTTCATTTTTCAAATTGTCAAAATTTATGATCTCGAGATGACTGTATGGGTGCTCCAGTTACACTCAATTTTTCCGTTTTCTGATACATAAAATTCTTCAGCTCACAAATTTCCTCAGGAACTATAGGTCCTCGAATTTTCCCGATCTTTTATATTATTCGAATCGTCAAATACTTTCTACGCTACAAATTTTTCGGTTTCCCTGTATTTTCCCTGGTTCATAATGCAATTTTTGAGACTCATAAATTTCCTCACATTCTGATAGTTCTTGAACCGGAATATTCTACGTAATATAACACTAAAATAACCCATCACTGCCAAATTTTCTCAACAAAAAGAACGCTTCTGGCCCTTAAAAAGAAAAATTCGCAATCAATGTAATTGGCATTTTGTAATAGCAGTTTTAGACCCTTCAGGTTGTGGTGTTTTACCAAATTCTGACAATCCTTCAATTTCCGCATATCCACGGGATTATATTATCAGGACGGGAATTGAAGTTTGTTGAAGCCCAAGTTTTCCTTATTATTCTCCTTTCATATTTAATATGCAGGAGTAAACACAAAAGGAGAATGTGAATGGTCTCGATGAGGTGCTTTGCTCCATAGAAGTTAAATTTTATGCCATTTTGTTCTAATCCCCGCCTATTATCTTGAGTTGTCAGCCATTATTCACAGCATAACGCAGCAAGGGGGTGACTTCTGATGCAGTGCCCTTTGAGAGTAATTGAACCAGTTGTTTCGATTGTAGACGTCGTTGAGTGATTCATTCATGATACGTTGGTATCTGTACTGATTACAGATACAACTTTTACAACACTTAGCTTACTCACACTGCCTTACCCATCCTTGTTGTATATTTACCATATCGACGATAAGATAAGCCTCTACTAAACAAGGAAACTCAGTGCGAAATTTGGAACCGTACACGTTTTCATGCCATGGCTGTTACGTTTTGTGTATTTCTCCTCGAGCTGATGCTTTTAGCAGTTCTAGTTTCTAGCAAGTTGTCAATTACTAAACTGTACATACGTTTCTATTAACATTGTCTCGACAGGCGAAAGTGTTAATGGCGCACTGAGATGCTATCACTGTGAGTCGGCAATAACAGATGCCTGCGAAGATCCTTTTGACAGCGCAATCGTGGCCTCAGCGGAATGTAACTCCCTTAACTACTCTCCAAAGCAGCGCCGCGACGACGAGGGTTTTCAATCTGTAGATTCCGAATTGGAGATCGTCGATGGCAGGTTTCGTGGAGTACAAGTTTTAAATAGGATTTTGGAGAGAAATGAAACCATTGCAAAGGACAATTTTAGGTATGTGTGTATTAAGGTTGAGCTAGTTAAGGGTGAGTCACTTTAACCTGAGGCGCCTTGATCTAGTGTTAAACTTGTAGATGATTTGGTCAGCGTTACGCGGACATGCGAGAGAATTGGAACATACGTTAAGGATGCTTGTGAATTCGTTACTCAGAAGGCGAACCCTTTGGTTACTGTGAAATCCTGTAGGTTCTGTGAATCTGATAACTGTAATTCGGGCAGATCGTTAAGGAGTAATCTGTTTGCTACCTTTATATGTGTTGGAATTCTAATTATCAAAAACAGAATCTAGTTAATGAAATATTCGTTTATCAGTTAGGAAAAGGTTGAAGGGGTTGATCTATTAAGTTTCTTCCATACTCAAACTGGTATCCCCTATTATCAATACCTCTTAAAAACAAGTTTAGGCAATGTCGCTTAAGTTTGTACAAAACAATATTACAGCAATAATTACAAAAAATTGATACAATAATCATCTGTTATTTATTTATTTGCATAAATATAAAACTTAATTCCAAAGCATTCTTTGCCATATACAAGAATGTTGAGAGTTCCTATATTTTTGTCCTGCTCGTGTGCGGTCAATTAGCCCCGGAAAACTCGCCCCGCTCAATTGCCCACACTGAAGGATATCGCCCCGAAATATTCTCTCCTCCCTCAGCACCTTCTTGTTAAGGGAACTCCCGGTCAAAAGGGGCGAATCTGCAATGGATAAACTTTTGGGGGCGAGTTATTTTATGGCGATATAATCTTGAGGCCTATTCACCGGAGCGAATTGCGGGTATAACAGTAGATATTTTAAGGTCGAGTTTCTTAAGACAACTCCTTTAAGATCGAGTTTTCTTGGCGACGGAGTTTTCCGGGGGAAGGATAATTTTTTAAGGGGAATTTGTAGGGGACGGATTTTCGAGTGCAAAGACCGAAAGACCAATTTAATCGTAAAAATGGAAGGGAACTCAAGAATATCTATCACTACAAGGATCAGGCAATCCTTTGGTAAGCGAATAGAGAGCTACAGAAAATCAGTGATGTATTTGATGGTACTTTACAGATACTTCGGTAGCCTCCCAACAGAGTAAAAGGCTTTTCAGATCATTCTAGGTTATTATACGCTCTTACATTTTCCATCTACCCTTAGTTGAAATATATGCAGAACGAAGAATGAGACCCGCCCCTTCCAATCCCAGGGATGTTCGAAATCGGAAGGGAACCTGCCAATTTCTTCCCATCGAATTCACCAAGATTCTGCCATTGTTTTACAATAGGTACATAGCCTGGTTTAGAACCATTACAAATTCATGATAAAAGTCAAAACTGTAAGCTGGAAATACCAGACGCTACCAAATTTGATATAGCCCGATAAAAGTGAAAAACAATACGGTGTATTTTTTACATATTTATGAATTCTGACTATACGTAACCTGAAGTTGATTACACTGCCCCATTTGAATTTATTGTTAAGCTGTTATTCTGCGACATAATTCAGACACTTTTTTACATCACTCCAGATAAAAACTTTTCTAGGCCACGACCTGTATTATCGCAACTTAACAAATCGTTTTTGCGTACATAGTCATACTCATTACATAAGCAACTATGGTAAGGTACGTGTCCTTCTTTGTGTGTCTCATGCTGACAGTTGACTTGGGTAAGAAACATATGTTTGTATTGACAAAACTGTCATTTTCCACATCCCTAGGACTGTCCTTAGTATGTTACACGTGCACTTCCACGAATGTCCACTCTTGCTTGGTGGCGGCGAACAGGCAAACCGTGCGATGTGGAAGGGCTGCTCCTGGTTACACAACGCTGTGTTCTTATATAGAAACATATGGTATGTACACCAAACTTCAATTCATTATTCATTGTCCGTCTTTCAGATCCGTACAGAAGAATGTATGACGTACAGGCTGGGTGCCAGATTGTTAGTGGGGTCGATACAATGACCACAATACAACACAAGCTTTGCTCTAAACCTAATCTTACAGTAAACAAGTGCAGACTTTGTGCCACCGATTATTGTAATGGAGTGCATTAATGACATCTTTTTTAAGAATTTACTTGAGTGTTTTGTTGATAATAAATTATTTTGTTTAAATAATTCACGGTTTTAATGTCGAATAAACCAGTAAAGGGAGTGTTCATAATTTTAGTCAGGGGCATCTAATCAATCTGGTTTTCTAAGTATATAATTTTGTAGCCGATATTCTAGAAATCCAGATGGACATCGAGGCGCCATAAAAGAGTAATTAATCACCGGCGATAAGTAACGATATTTCTGAACATTTCTGGAATGTTGTGCCTCTTTGCTTCAAAATTGTTGTATTTTAAAATTATGGGGGACAGGTCTCTTCATTTTGAGCTACCCCCACGTGTTCGAGGTAGAAGAATGGCTATAGAATGTCGTATATTCTTGTGTAATTTGTTTTTGAGTGATTTAGATAGCTTAGATCAAAGGAAGTCGATCTGGGTGGACCAATTCAAAATTTATCAAAGTGGAACCCTAATAATTTGCAATTCTCGGTTGCGTTGACAAGTAACTTGTTAACCGTTTCAAAACATTCTAAAGCGCATTAGATCCTCCAAAGCGCTAAGCTATATCTTTCTACGTTATTTTGCAGAGTGTCCTAGGTGGTTTCTAACTCTGGTTATGCACTTTATCATTGAATACTCTCACCAACAGATAGAAAGCTTAATGACAACGTATGAAGCAGTTTTACTCTTTCTATCCTTCCTTTTCTTAATTCACTGCTGTGCTGTTTATTTGTTTATGCATTTATTTATTCATTTATTTCACAGTTTATTTGATATCTTACTTCGGGTTTCCTTGTACATCATCAGATAGGTCAAATGGATCGATTGCGGAAGATTTTATTGCACATAACGAAGTAGTACGAAAGCGCTGTAAATATTAAAAGGTATGTCACGGATAAGCTGATGCGTGGGGAACTGTTGCAAAGGGGTTCATCGCATTTTTTGCAAACACTGTACTCGTCGCAGAGCTCCTTTTTGTAGCAATCCCTGATCCATTGTTCGCTACCATCTAAAAATGTTATAGTATTTTTACCTACTTTGGCATTTACAGTACACACTTTGAACTTACGATTGTTTGGAGGGCGTACTATCACACAGGCATTTTCGGGGCACGACACATTTCTGAAGGAGTCCTTATATTCGGTACTAAAGCACAACGTATTGAACTGCGAATTACATTGATAGCACTCAAACGATTGACCTATACTAACTTTGTTGCCACTAAATCATATTAGGTAAATATTGTGCACTTACCGAACTGAAGTAGACAGCAAAACAACCATATGCGATACATCCTAGTTTAGGCCTGAATACTCATAGTATGTCGTGAAAATTTACTCAGTCGTTATCTGATAACCGCCTATCTGGTGTGCCAAATAAGATTTACGATGTGAAAATCAAGCAAGATAATATAAAAATGTATTAGGAAACATTAACAATAAAAAAGATTTATAAGACTAAGTACAACAATTAGTAATGTAATACGAAAGTTACTAGCAGAATTGCACATATCACTTTCGCAGGAAAGGCAGACACTCAAGGGTGTACACAGCTCATTGTCTAAACATCCCCGTTGTATTGGTTCGTATCCACCTGAAAATACTATCGGAATACAATTGGCATGGAATGAGACCGAGACGTACCTCCAACTGTTGGCAGTAGTACTTTCTTGCACGTTTTTGGCGTTTGGCAATCCACAAGCTTAATGTTTGTATTGTTGAACTCATATCCACAATGTTTCTGTTGAACACTAGAGCAGTTGTAACACCGAAAGCTCTGGGCTGAGATTAAAGTGAGAGAATTTGAGTAACTTCAATGGTACATACCAAGCGGTAGTAAAACTGATCCGACCACTACTACTGCAAAGAAAAGTGAGCTCTCCATGGAAAATGGTATCGCTTTCAACTAACGGTATTTCGATATCTTTCGGGAAGGTTACTTTTTTTTCTTTTCCTGCGCATGGCCAATCTGTAACAATATAATGTTCGCAATTTAATTATAATACACTTATCGCACTTTTTAGCTTAGATGAATTGTGGTTGTTAAAAGATTGTGATAACAAATAAAGTAACGGAAACTACTATTTTTGTGCGTAATAGATATACAAATTACGCTAAAAAACCAACAATAGAAGTGTTACAGTAGATAAACGGTGCCTATTTGGTTATATAATCGATCAGTTTGAGTCACGTTTCAATATTCCTGAGCTCGAAATGGAATTTTGTTCTTCAGAAGAAACGAAACACTGAAAACAATAAGTGTAGCCTATTTGAAGGCAGCTGTCATGATTGTCCGTTGAAAGCTCACTTGACAACATATATTGCTGTACAAAAATTAGCGATTTTTCAGAACAATGTGGGGATCGGCTCATGATTAGACCTGCTCCATCCATTGGTTAGTATACCATTAACTTTTTACCCTAACTTTTAAACTTTGTTAAACTCCACCTTGCCTGGGACAGAATGTATATATGAATTCTTGACACAAATGCGTAATCGTAAAATTAAATCACGCCACAAGCACTCCTTGCCTTGCGGAATTATAGTAATTAAAACATAACAGGTACTTACGTCATAAACACTTAACTAATTCAAATTTACACAGTTCGTAAAGCATTAACTCAGCGGACGAATTTGTACCTTACTAATGGCGACTAAAACTCAACGCCAGTCTGCAGTTTGAAAGCGTCTATCGTATCTAATTAAATAAAAATAGATCCGAACATCGTATACCTAGAATATTATGTAGTATTAATATGGTATAATAATAAGGAAACATTAGTGAATTCTGGTACTATCCATAATGATATTTTGGAAAATGTGGGTGTATTCCCTTAAGGGTACACAAACTGCGTTTAGAATCTTCATGAGCTAAATTAAAAAATAATTGCAAACATTAACTTTCTAAAATATTGTATTGAATTTTTCCAGTAAGAAATAAATGCATAAACAAGAAGTTAGATACACGACTTGAAACAGAAAGAACTTTGTTGAAGAAGATACGTCCAGGTAGCTAAAAGGGGCCCAAAGTGGACGGGATTAAGACTCGGTGAATCAGTGAAAATCTCCAATGGCAATATGGTAACAAGGAGGTAAAGTATTCAACCTACTTAGAAATGGCAAAACGTCGACGTTGCACGGAGAAAAATGGGATTTTGGCATTATGTTAAATTAAGCGTAGCGTATTAAATTATCAATAGGTAACCTAAAATAGCAATTCGTAAAATAAGTTTATCAGGAAACCAAAGCTGTACCAACCAAGAAGGAAATTAATTCAACCTTTAAATGAGAACATATCATTCCGGGAACCAATATTCTATTTTATAATTTGGGATTGATTTATTAACACATCATACCCATAATTGTAGAAGAAGCGATCACGATAAAGCATGACGTCACACACTTATTATGAAAAAACTAACATTTCGCCAGCCGTACTGTTATATTTTTGTATTAAAGTTAGGAAGTTAGGTAAAACATTTCAATACGAATAAGGTATCAGTCTATTATTATAATGTACCATTTTGATTATTGAGTTCATCGTTATCAACTTATTATGTGGGTATTTTATTGATTTGATGGAATTTGAATTTGGTATTGATTGATCAACGATCAACTAGGTATCCATAAACACGTAATGTAGCTATATGATTTTGTTGCAATAAACACAAAATACCTACCTACAATCTTGGTTGATATAGAGCGTGAAAATATCGGATTTCCTATAAAGTTAAGCGTTAAGTCGTATTTACATGCGACGCCAATTCCCAGTATATACGCCAGATCGGCGGAAAATAATCATACTCGAAGAATGTTTGATTACACACCTAAGACCGTTTAGACTGTAGGTACATTGTTAAATTTCCGGGATGTAATATTACTTCGCCATCGCTAATGAGAAGAAATCATTATATGTGGAACATTACGTGCTATACGCATAATTTATCAGTACAAATGGATAGTCTTTAGTAACGTTTTGCTGAATTTTCAGTCTCGAAACTCTTGAATTTTAATTCCTACTTTAGTTAAAGGAGTTCTGTGATGTTTAAGGTGCATTAACTAATCAGTTTTTAAAATAAATGTTAAAATGGATCAGTATACAAGTGACCTATTAGTGAAGTGGGGTTTATTGGAATATGTGACAGCTTTTTCTGGTAAGTAAAAATTTTTTTCTGTACCTATTTCATGAAACGATTTTGTTATGGTCATTGGCAAACTTTTTGCATATGTTAATCCCGAAGCTAATCTTTTGGTTGCATTTTTGCAATCGAACTAATGTGTTTGAATTATGGACACAGATGCTCGTATCGACATCATTGCGCTGCAAATGCTACGGGATCAAGACATTGAAGCAATCATGACACCCATTGGAGACCAATTAAAATTTTAAGCCAATCTATCTCTTTGGAAGGAGGATAATTTGAAAACACAATTAATGGTTAGTATGTACACTTACTTTTTACCTCGTTTTAAGAGAATTTATTTATTTTATTTTAAGTATTTGCATTGAATGTTTAATGCTTGGTAAAAAATGATTGTTGAAATTATGTGGATTTTTCGCGTGTTTATTTAGCCATGAACACATAAACAAATTATTTGTGTTTATCTTCAATTTTAAAACAAATTTTCATACTTATATAATTAGGTACACCATACTTTTTTATTGTTCCTGTTCGCAGTAGTATAGGCTATTCATTTAAGTAGATTTTGAATAGTGTTTTGGTTGTTTTGTTTTTCCATTTTTACAGCGAATAAATATTTGTTCTCTCATCTTCTGTATCTTTTGGAATTTCCTAAGAGTCTAGATTTTGTACCCGACGCACCCATAGATGCCTAAAGTTATTTTTTATATAAATCAATTATCGGTCCACTAAAGGTTACACAAGAAATAAGAATGTCATGAAATTTCAGATAAGTACTTAATGACTAAGCCTAGCTTAAACTTGATACTAAATGCTAAGTATGCGAAGGAACAAGTGCCTAGTAAGAAAGAACAGGTAAGTATAATTATTAATTAATTGTGAATAACGATATTGCTTGAATCTAATTTAATATTTACTAAACATTACCAGAAATATGATGGGGGAGTTAAATGCTCAGAAAACAGGGCACAGCAAAGTCACTGTGTATAATTGCTAAATGATTGGAATGCTCATTCTAACCCTTTAGCAATGTACATTAATTTTCACATGTACCCCGTTCGTCGTGCATTCCAGTCGTCGCCGAACATCCCTGGGGATGCATGGAATCCTTTAGTACAATATAGTATTTCCGACAAAAGTATCAGTATAAGATCAAACAATCATCAAGCAGGATACGTATACATCCACCATAAGCATCCTGATAATTTTGCAGTACAACGAATAGTTTCTGATGATCATGACTTTGCATTTATCACTTTTGTAATGTTAAATCGTCAGGGTACACCTATAAGCAGGCATACCAAGCCACCTGAATTTCCTGTTACTTTAGACGTAATTTAAGGAAGGAATTGCATGTACTTACTGTTATTTTGATGACGTTTCTATTGCGTGACGTAGTTAGCTCTGTTCACAGATATACTGTTACTATATCATGATATTATTTCCTGATGATTTCTCCGTATTACGTTTGGTCGTTTTTTAAGAGGAATTCTGAATAAAAGATTATTACTTCCTTTTAATATCA
The DNA here is from genome assembly GCF_008802855.1 of Photinus pyralis. Classification (NCBI taxonomy): domain Eukaryota; kingdom Metazoa; phylum Arthropoda; class Insecta; order Coleoptera; family Lampyridae; genus Photinus; species Photinus pyralis. The sequence continues at coordinate 753,448 of NW_022170819.1, read as the reverse complement.
AGGTACATTTTTCTCCGTGTGGACATACGAAAAACCGTTTAAGGATTGGTGCTGCTACATGCTATTGATTGAAGAACTCGTGGACGCTCAGCTACGCATCGTACCTTTAAACTCGTTGCGCGTACTTTAAGGACAAATGCATGGATTTCTTAATGTCTTTTTAGCGCATTTTTCAACTCATGTAGGGAGGCGCAATTATGATTTATGACCACTTTATTCGTTCGTCTGTCCGAGGCCTTAACTAGTTCTACAGTTTCTAAGATATTTAGTTCGTTCTTTTGGCATTCGGTAGCTTATAGCTCTAGCACCTCAACTAAAAAAAATCTTGATGATTAATGTGCGCATACGAAAACTGCATAATGCTCTCGGACAAGGAGTAATTGCGTATTAATTGGACTCGTTAGTGATTTTAAGCTCAGTGGCTGCCCTCCTTTTGCCCGTACAAATAACTTTCTTCAAATTCAGATAACACTTTTAATTACTTGTCGAGGGAAAATATTCATTCGGCTAAACCTTGATCGAAAAAGCCCGTTCTGCTTGCAGTTGTTTTTACCATTTTTAATTGTAAGATTGTAAGATTTACTTTTCAATTCAATGCCCGAAAAAATAACAACCCTCTCTTTAGTAAACTCGGAATTATTTTCTGCCGTAACCGAACGTGGTTCCTTCTAGGTAATCTTATACGGAATTCCTTCAAAAACTAACCCCTTTCTAGTTTTAATTAATTTAATTAATTGGCATCCTATTCAAGATGGCATTTAGTGATTAATTGAAACATTTCTCCCAAAAAGCAAATTTTATTTGCGGTACCACCCGAAATGAACTACTGGCTTTAGGCTGTACCTTGTAGCTATCCACTTAATTGCATCTGTACACTCCTACTTTATTTTTGGTCAGCTATTTATGCAACAGAATCCGACTGAGATAAGACTGTCGTTGATTATCTGTGACTTTCTGGATCCGAGAATTCCCTAAAGTTATTAAAAGGAAAATGCGCTATTTAAATCAAATCAATTACTTGATTTTTTCAATTGGTCCAGTCATGTAATTTATATGTTGACACCCTGTAGACTTTCAATGATATATGAATAAACTGTTCAAACCTTTAAAATCTCAAGATTTTCAACTTTACCTATCTCTACAAACAAAATTCGAAACAATAAACCTAAAATTAGAGCCCTCATTACATTCCATTTATCCACGTGCGAAAATTACAAGACACAGACATAGCTTTATTAAACACATATTTACACTAAAAATAGCATTGGCCACATTGGCAAGATTTAGTAAAATGGTGGTATATTACAACGATCCTTATCGCATGTTCTACAATCCTTCACTTGGAATCGCAGTGGTTTGGTCCAACAAGGAGGAAATGGAGTCAAAACCAAAATTTTTTCAGTACTTTGCGTTTCGCAACCACCGATTGCCTTCACTCGATTCGTAACCGTATCCAAGTGTTCCATGTAATAGCAAATTGCTCTCATACCTGCTGGTGGAGTGTCGCAGGTTACATTTTTTAGATTACCCCACCTTTCTGTACAATCAAATGAACTTTCGCCGTCACACGCCGAACATACAAGTCCTGCAACTAAAATTTACCGAGTTCAGATGATCTACACATTTTGAGTTTTCCAGACCATCATGACTCAATCTTCCAACGCCAAAAATTAGTATTGTTATACATCCAAATATGTTTGCGCAGTTCATTTTTACCATAAACTCGTCGTTTATATTCAACAAACTGCAAGTAGGTACATAAATAATTCCAATTATAGTGTAAGATAACCGCAATTTACCCTCTCTGAACTTTATTAACTGGAATTGTTGATTTCTAGATGGAGCATGATAAATCCGAAACCGTCGCCTATTTAAACGAAGCGGAATTAGTGGAAACAATCTGAGGCGGATTATCAGCCCGAGTTTATGGTACCTAATTGTTAATATTCCTCCACAAGTCTTTTCATACTTCTAAGCTTCTCTCAGTCGATGAAATCAAGAACTTTGTATAATCCGAACAATTTAAAGTAAAAATGAACCTGCAGTATTCTAGAAATCTGGAGGTATTGATTTAAAAATTCCGAAGAAATTCTGATGAACTTACTATAGAGAAACTTCTCTTTTTTTCTCTTCCTCGCGAACTCCGGTGGTATCGTCTCGATTTCAAAATTGAAGGTTACTGTCTACACAAACAGGGTCACGTAGATTGTTGAACTTTTCTGTTTCTTTATTTGGTTCAAGTGCACTACATTAAGAAAACAAGGGGACACGATGACTACCGAGATTTTGGTTTCATTTAGGTGCACTTGGTCCTGTCGCCACCAAGGTAAATTACTTTGTGAGTTGCTGTTCCTATGAGATTTTCAAATTACAAATACAGACTAGGGGTCTTTGTTAATATCTAACATTTCTTTATCTGAAATGTATGATATGCAACGTATTTTTTCTCAGAATACGTTTTATAGAATATTTCTTTTTCGTTTTAGGCAACGAGATGTTGAAATACAAGGAAATCTTGAAAATCCCCGATGAAACTTTATCAATAACACTTTTTATAAAAACAACATTTAAAAAATAATATTGGTAACTATGAGGTCATACGAATAAAACAAGATCTGCTCCTTGACCTTCATTCACAACTACTCGAGCATTTTAATTATAAGTATCCTACAGTTCGTTAAGTTACAAAAGTAAAATGGCAAAACTTCTTTGTGTAATAAGTTTCTTACTAGTTTCGCTGACAATAGGTACGTGGTAAATTTTATATTGCTCACTTTAATTTGTGCGATTTTAGTTAACTCTTTAACGTGTTTGACGGGTAACTGCACCGGTCCTTATGGCAGTAGAAAATGTGCATCAACACAATTAGGTGAAGTCATCACTTGTGGGCTTCCCGTAATTGGTTATCAAGCTGTTTGTTCTTATGTTATCACTGACCGTAAGTGCCACTGGAATCCAAATGGGATTTCTTTTCCAAATTTCGCTTCTTTCAGACCCCATCGATGGGTATCAAGAAGAAACTGCCTGTGATTTGGTGCCGGTCGGTCCATTACGGTCTGTAGATCTTAAACGATGCGTTGATGAGGATTACAAAGGGAAAGTTCTGCATTGTAAAATATGCGATAAAGATTTGTGCAACTCTTTCCAAGCTTGACCCTTTGTAGACAATTCTCGCTTCTCTATTGCGACAAATTGAGTTACTTGTGATGATAATAATAAACGATATATTCTTAGTACCTTACTTACTCGAGGGACTCGCCTGAATTAATTTAGAAATCCACGACAACATCCCTTAAGCAGAAAATCTGTTGCCTTTTAGCAACTGATTCAGTCACGGGCATCACGATAAAGCATAAAGCACTTGCAAAACAGACGGCATCAAATTACCCAACGGTCGACATCTCTAATACGCAGAAAATAAATCCTGAAGCTGCAGATTAGAATCTTCCGATGGTAAAATAATCCTCCAGCGAAATTAAGTTTTAGGATGTAGTTTTTTAGAACAGTTAATCCTGGCGTTCATTGATTACAAGCATGTAAAGGTCGGGAACGTTTGGCATCATAGGGTTTTAGAAATGAGCGTTCACACTATCTTTCTTCACAGAAAAGGAGAAATTCGTTAGCTAAACCACAAGTTTTATAATCTAACCTTCGGATAATTTTTTTGCCTGCGGATACTTATACGAATTTCGGCGTCACGTATTTCAACAATTGTTTACTGCCCTTTTCTTTACTTAACGGCGACACAACTGATTTTTTTGTAGCGTGTTTAGTTCATCCCTTCTAGATACTAATATTGATTATATTGTAAACCTGGCTAAACTTGGCTTCAATTTAATAGTTCGCATTCGACTCTTTAAGGTTGGTGCTGGTTATTATGCCCGAAAAACACCGACCTTCGCTCTTTTCAAATAAACGGTTAAACTTTCTGTAGTTAAACATTTTAAACTGGTCGCATGGATGGTCAAACTCGAACTTATTTTTGTAACTTTCTCTAAGGATCATGCGCTGGTCCACTCTATTCCTTATTAATGAAATAACTTACATGCTTTCCTTTCTACATGCTTTAAATAGAAAAGTGGAACTTGGACCTTCAACAAACAAGACAGAAATTCTAACACTAAAGTAGGGAGTTGCCCTTTCTTCTAGGTTCTCTTTTTAGGTGTTTTGTTTAAGGATGATTTCGGAGGAGGTTTTTCTCTTTTCTCTCTCATACCTTCGTACAGTTAGATTGTAGTTGAATGCGTTGGCCGCACTCGCCGCCTCTGTATGCTAAGCAAACCACATTTTCCTCAAAATACATTATATTTGAAAAACTTGCAAATAAACACAGCTATCATAAAGCCTGACTGGGTAGCACTCCTTGGTGAGCCATTGCATAGGTTCTTATTACAAGTACGACATCCCTCACGATCGTACAACTGGCAGTGGTAATCAGTGCCACACGACCGGATCACTTTAGTTTCTATAACAGAATAATGTTAGCAAGTTTTCCATTACAACACCAACGTACTATTTTCTGGCGTCACGACTCGTGCTTTGAAGCATGCATTACAAGCGGCACAGCAAGGTTCGACTTTCGTCTCCGACCTATTAAACTTCACACCACATGTCTCGTTCTCATACGATGTACAAGTAAAGCATTCCAATGACATTGCTAAAATTTACAAAGACCACGGTTGCGGCAAAAGAAAAGAATGGTATCTTACCATAACGAATAAGGCATGTTAAAATTATACTGAAAGTTAAAAACATCGTTTTTCTTTGCGAACTCATATTTTTAGTTTATTCAAGGCGGTGGTGTAAACAAAATTGAGAAAAGCTTAAATATAGACTTACTATATTTGTCTTGACACACTAATAGGAGTTTAGTTATTTCTATTTGGAAACATTGGCAAGCCGTCTTCAATGTGAATTACGGCTATTCTGCAAAGGAAATGAAAGAAGACAGTTTCCCTCGCAGTTTCCTTTATTGTATCGATACCAATTAACATTACTCAAATAAAATGTTGTTGAGTTTTATGGAATATATCTACAATATATACAAAATGGTAGCCGCAGTGCACGCGGCAAGCGCTGTCTTCGGAGTGAGCACGGATGCGGGTTTTCTGGCTGGTGGAGCGCGGCGCGACGTCGAGCTGGCAAGGCGAAGTGGTCCTACAAGCGGAGAGCTGGTTCTTTCTTGAAGCGCCATCGAAGCAGGAATTCCGAGTTCGGAGAACTGCTTTTAAACTTTTACCGGCAGAGACGCTACGCTATAATCGGTTGACCATTTTGTTCAAAGAGGGTGCAGCACGTTTTAGTTTGCAGTCTGTTGCCACATTACTCTCCTCCAGCGCAGCATTATGGAAGTTGGCAAACCTTTTCGGAAAATTCATCTGTCGTCCGGACCCAGTTAGTTGGTGCTAAGAGTGGGTATCGTTCCCAGATTCAGTTTCCTCGGAAGCAACTGGTAGCTGGGGCGGAGTGCACTGCTGGATTTCACGATTTGCGACGATTTCAGACGATCGATTCTTTATCGTGAATCGTGAACGGTCCCTCGCATAAGGGTTGTAGTGATCCCTTTCGTCCTTAATTTCGCACAAAAACATGTGAGCAGGTATGCAGTTCCGCATGGACGAAAATCCTTGGCTTTCCATGTTTTCTTGCTCGGGATGGGCGGAAATCTTCGAAGGAGGTTCTAAGTGACTTAGCAAACTCATTAGCATCCAAATGATGCAAGCTGCTGGTAAATAAATAACTCGCAAAATGTGCTAAACCTCGGGGCAATCAAATTAATAAGATTAGAGCCATACAAAATAGTGAGACGCAACAAAAGCGCGAAGCGGTATATGAATACGGAACAGACGGAAATGCCATTAGAAATATTATTAGAAAACTAATTACGGCTAAACAAAAGCCTTCGTACCACCCATTTGCTGCACTCTCACTTTAAAGTGATGGCGGAAAGTGGGTTAATCGCTGTGCAGACGTGGACAAAGGGTGAAATTAGAGAAACGTAGGGCTTGAATACCATTTATGAAATTACTTCTTCCTTTTAAACGTGAATGTATTTGGAAGTTGCCGGTTACAGAAAATGAATTAATTACAAGCTAGGAAACGTATATACAATGGGGACGGAATGGGTTTCCCCTAGGGAAAATGCAGAAACAGTTTCGTCTAGGCTACAAGAGGCGATTGCCACTTTCCCCATATGTAATATTCTACTACGAATTGTTATTATAGTAAATCATGTGGCCATAGTCGCTTCAGTCTTCTATTGACACCTGGTTGGTTGATCAGCTGTCCTATTAGTTCGTTCCCATGCCCTGCCAAGTTGCGATTGTAAGTTCTTGCGAGTCTCTGAATCTCGTTGGCCACGTATGGAATACCTAGATCTGCATGGAGAGTTGCATTTGTTACATACCACGGAGCATTTGTTATTGTTCGGAGCATTTTCAATTGACATCTCTGTAGAATTTGGGTGTGGGAGGCCTTTGCGCATCCCCATAATCATGCATCCCATACGTCCATATGGGTTTTAACTTTTAATATGATTTTGTACAATAGTATTTTGTTCGATAGGGAAAGTTGGGATCGTCTACCATTTAGCCAGTTCATTTGTTTAGCTTTAATGTCAATCTGTTTTCTTTTGACCTTAACGTGTGCATTCCAGTTTAACTTCTGATCAAATCAATTCGTACTTTTTCGATCAGACTTCTCAATCAAAAGTTATAGTCTAGAAACCAATTTCGAAAAAAAATTCAAAGGGCTGTAACTTTTGAACTAGTAGTCCAATCTTGGAACTGTTTGAAATTATGGATTCTACAGGCCACATTCTATAAGAAATTTTTTTTCCCGGGTCGATCTGAGACAATTTTTTTTCGGGGCTCAAAAAAGGCAGTGTATAACCTTCCTTTTTTACCAAAAATCGACTACACCAAATTTTCTCGGGAAAACACTTTTTCTTATTAATTTGGGTGCGTAGAATCCAAATCAATTCGTACTTTTTCGATCAGACTTCTCAATCAAAAGTTATATAGACTAGAAACCAATTTCGAAAAAAAATTCAAAGGGCTGTAACTTTTGAACTAGTAGCCCAATCTTGGAACTGCTTGAAATTATGGATTCTACAGGGCACATTCTATAAGAAAAATTTTTTTTCCGGGTCGATCTGATAAATTTTTTCTTCGGGGCTCAAAAAAAGGCAGTGTATTACCTTCCTTTTTTACCAAAAATCGAGTACATCAAAATTTCTCGGGAAAACACATTTTCCGAGATAAATAATTTTCCTGGCAAGCGGAGTGTTTCGCCGTAGACAAGAGACGCGGGTGCAAAACCGCCAGTCATCTGCGGAAGTTGAGCGAAGCAACCTAGGATACACGTACCTACTTACTCTCATCGACCGCATCACGCCTTGGACCGTTACCATCGTAAATACACTTGGACAGAAGTTGTTCCCCACCGTGGCCGACAATTTGTCTGTTCTCTTCGCTGAGATCCACCGGATCCTCGGAATCAAACATCTCCTTCTGATGTGTACGTGATTCAACAGTAGAGCAATTGGAATTGTCCTGGAGTTGATGCGGTGTGGCGGTAAATCTTGGAGCTTTGACAATCGTGCCAACTTTTTGTTTTTCTAGTGCTGGAGTGTGACATCTTGCGAGTCTTGTTGAAAATCATCGTTCGGAATTCCTGAGTTTTTATGGCCTCTTCTTATATGCGTCTTGTAAAACTTGTAAAACCCACATAAGCGTAATGAACCCCTTTTCTTTATTCATAATTTGGTGTAATTTAGCTGGTATGAGGGGGTTTCCACCACAGATGATAGATGTCGCACTACATAATTCGATAATTTGAAAAGTACTTGGGGGATAAAGAGATTCCGAGTGATTGGGGATGGGATTCCAGTGACAAAGGGCTTTGAAAATAAAATATTTTATATCCAAAGCCAAGGGTAAGTGCAACCCGCTTGTCTTGCAATAGGCTGAGGTATGTTATTACATCCCACCTCACTCATGGAGGTTTAATTAACTAAAAACTTGGAAACCGCATATTTAATTTCCTAACTAATAAAAAGGATGAGGTCATCTCTCATGCTTTTAGTTTACAAGTAAATAAAGTAGGTAGGTACACCTATTTGATCTTGAAGGCAACCGCGCCGCATACTGTTAAAGTGACATCATAGCATTTATTTCATAATGGCTTAAACCATTCACCTGCTTTTAGACATTACGTAATGTCACGCATATTGTAAAGCTAAAAATACACGACGCGTATTATGGTGGGCGCGGCGTTTTCTCAACGCTCGCGTAACGATTTTTAAATCAATAATGTCTTCTCGAAGCTAACAACATTATAATATATTATTCTGTATAACATATAAAAATTAAGACTTAAGTTATCTTAGAAAAAGGATTTGATAATAGTTAATCCGACCAATGGAAGCAGCATTAAATGAAATTTCAAACTCGTGGAAGAATTACACTTGTCGGTGGTGCAAACCTGGCAGGTTTCGAATAACTGACAGGACGATTGCGTCCCGCACGTCCTCGTCACGACAATGTCTAAAAGAAATCAACAGTTGTGTGTTGAGGAAGTCATACACTTACCACCGCCAACCCTCGACTTCCCTTTTATACATACGCTTTCGGATCCCGCACATGGCACTGCGAGTGCCTTAGAAGGACTAAAGTCATTCCCACATATTAAAGCTTCTGGGGATGAACATGTGTAACATTGTAGAGATTCGCCTGAAATTTTTCCGGATAAATTTTTTTTCGGGTGTATAGCGGAAGAAAGTTAACAAATTTACTACCGACACATAATTAATTATAGAACTTTCAGGCGACACCCACTCACCGTATTTAATGTGAGAAATTAACAAAAATGTCAAAAACAAGCACTTTGTTTTGTAATCCATGTTTCAGTGCGCAACCTGCAATAGGTAATCTAGTACTAAGACCGCACGTGCACGTTTAGAATAGAAAGTGGGAGCTTATTCTTCTGGCCATTTCCCTACACTTAATCTAATGCTTGATGACGCTATCGCGTTAAAAATAAGAATGTTTCAATTGTAATGAGACTTCCTTGACACCTTAGCTATTTCTGGTCTTTTAACAATACAATTTGAGGGGCCCATTTGTCAATATACAAATCACGCTATCCTAATCCTTTCATCAGCTTCCCTGGTATTTCCTTAATTTCTTTAGAGGACTGTTGTCCTCCACGAGATGCTCATAAAAATGTAGGTAACGTCCGTTTTGCACCGTTTAAAGACACTCGATTAGTTTCCATAGTGTGGGGTGGTTCATTGGTAATTCGGTTTGCAGTCTCTGATGACTAGTAGCTTTAGCGTGATTATTCGTACTATCCTATTATACTATTAAGTGGTCTTTTCTTTGATAAAGATCCTACATTTCGAATGGAAACAATTAAATGTAGGGGCCTATACCATTTCCCCGTCTGTTCATCCTTCTCAAATAATTATCTTCGATCCATTCCATAAGTGATTGAAAATTAGTGCCGTTATCGTTCTGGACTTAACGAGAAATCCGGATTGTTGTTATACTTGTTACTTAACGGTAATTATTGTCCTTATATGCTTCTTTATATAGTGGAAAAAGCATCCGAATAAAGGAACTTCTATAAACAAATCCATCATAGCTTGGAAAGCGGCAACTTGGTAATCAGAAGCAATAACGGTGGGAAATAGCTGGTTATACAGGGTGTTTTTTTTTAAAATGGGCCATAGAAAATACACACCTAGCATAACGTAATGTAAATGCGTTGAGTTATTTAAAATGGGCAATAGGGAAATTTATATTGCGCAAATTGTTCTCAAATCTGGCCTTGCGCTTAGATATTTCACTAACAGTTTTCGATCTCAATCCTTCATACTGTATCAACGAAGCAGCAACATTTATTCCGCCGCCCGAAAAGGTGTTCATGTAGTACAATTTGTAGTGGGAGCAACTGAGTGGTAATGCGAGCTATTCAGTGCAAGGATCGGGTATTGTTTGGTTGCCGGTGGAAAAAAAATTCGAGCACCGTTTGAAATCTTATACTCGTACCGTACTTTTATATCTGATTTGAATAAATTTGTTGATTTAGAAACAATTTCTACAGAAGGTACTGTGGCAGATAATTCGCGAGGAAGCTATGACTGAAACAATTGATGCAATGTAAATTTCCCTATGGCCCATTTTAAATAACTCTACGCCTTTACATTGTCGTATGGCCCATCTTAAAAAAACACCCTGTATATGGTGCGCTGCTGATTCGGCAACAGTGCATACAAAACTGGATAGACACCTCCAAATTTCTCGGCCAATATTGATAAACTTGTGAAATCGACGGAGGCGCTAATGTAATTAATGTTTTATCAGCAGCCGAGACTCTTGCAACATATCAACACTATTTCTTCGCCCAAAAATTAATACTTATTTGGTATTCTATTCTCTTCGGGAACGGAACAAAAAACGACATCCGTATGAACGCTTGGCCGCCACAGACCAGTTATCCCTGTGGTAATTTTTCTGATATCTTTCGCTTAAAACTAAAACCGAAAAGCTAAAAGCGTCGGTAGGCCTCGCTTTTGCGGTTCTTATAAATATTTTATTCTACTAACTTAACCAAAAAGGAAGTGTGACAGGAAAACTACAAAATGTAGTCCATGCGCATCAAGTAAATGTGTTTGGCCGTTTCCCAGACGAAATTGGTTTTAATTGAAAATCCTGTCAACGTTTGGACATCATCCCAAAGTGATTAGAATGATGGTGCTGCACCTTTATCCACCAGACGACAAACCTACGAGCTTTTTGCGGTTTTCCACTGTCGAAATCTCGCCCTACACACGGGCGGACGGACAAACGCTCGTAATAGCAGAAAACTGCGCTAAAAAGTCCCCAGTGTACATCATTGGTAACAGTCATTAAGTTAATTTAGCATATATCATTCAATTGATCTTCATATGGGGTGGTGACCTCATAATTGTTGAACAGGCGACTGACGTCAGTATCTAAGTGCAGACATCGGTTTCTCCATTTCAACGCATCATTATTTAACCAAATGTACCAATTGTAATCAGATTGTTTAAAAAGTTTTTTTTTAATATAATCACGTATACTCCAAAATACAAAAATAAACATCACAAAATAAAAGATCTCACAGATAAGACTTCACAATGGTAATACCGACTAAGGGCAGTAGCATAAACTGAAATTTGGCATTGTTCGAAGAATTACACCTATCCGAGTTACAAGTATGGCACTTCTTATTATATGCGTGACATGAGTCTTTGGTTCCGCATCCCCTCGTAACCACAGCAACTGAAAGTGATTCATATAATAACATTCTTCGTGTTTAGAAACGACTTACCAGTTGTACCATGGTTTGATCCTTTAAGGCAAACGTTGTCATTGCCCATACACTTCATGACGCCTACTATGGCAGGGTTGAATGGGGTTCCGCAAGTTGAATTGTCTAAGGACGAGCACGTATAGCATTCCAAGGCTGAACCTGAAACAAAGATTAGGTAATTTGTTATAAAAAGGTTGTTTGTAAAAAAAAGGATTGGTAGTTATGCAAACAAATGGTTAACCTTGATTTGTGATGATTCTGTATTTAAAAATAGCAATAAGTTTGTCTTTTGTCCCTTGGTCCCGGCATGAATACATAATAATCCACCCTCTTTGCGAATACACACAACCACAGGTAGCGTATCTTTAATCTGTGACACAACTTACCTGTTTGGATGTAAGAAATAAATACTACCGCTACGAGCAGTATGAGGCACGTCTTGTTCAAAACCATGTTTTCACTTTCGACAAAATGTAGCTGCGGCAATATGGAGATGGATTATGTTTAGATTGCAAGAATTAGAAGCAGACTGCACTCTGGAGATCCGTGAAGTATTCGATTCCCACTTAAATCATACGTAACACGCAGAAGTAGTCGCGAAGCAAAAAATTAGCGATGTGTGTATTTTGGTCAAGGTCCTCTATTTTTTGGCGTTTAATGGTAGGGGATACATATAAACTAGGTATTGCCTTACTAGGTACCTCTTAAAGGTAATTTTGTGTATGGAAAGTAGTTAAATTGTTACCATCTTTTCCGATTCATGAAGAATGTGATTTATTTGATTGTGACGTGCTACGGCTCCTAAACAGTTAAACAGATAGTTAGACAAGTACATCAATTAGGCCAGATCGAGGGCGACAATTATTCTCAATATATATTAATTAACAACTTTATATTTTCGTGGTAAATGCAATAAACTTCATTATAAAGGGTTTCAAAGCTTTTAAAGGGCCATCCGACACTTAATACAGAACTCCAAGAACTAAGGTTAAAAATGCCCTTACTAGACCAGGGAGATTAGAACGATTTTGCCCGAAAATTGTAAATTTTTGCAATCAGGTCGTATCAAAATTCGTTTTTCGGCATAGTCTTACGAAGAAAAATGTAGTATACTGGTGGTTACCATCCGCACGTTAGTAAGGGAGGTAACAATCGCATTAGGGTAAAAAATGACCCCCCACTTTTTTGACGTAAATACACATTTTGAAGCACCAGGAATCCGAATCAAACAAAATCTCGATGATGTCGGTCTGTCGGTCCGTCTGTACTCTCAATTTTTTGAAAATGGTGTAAGGGATGCAAAACATGTACTCGTATTTATTATCGCATCATTATTACTCCAGTCAAATTAGGGTTTGGGCTGGATGTTGTCACTTTACGCAACGAAACCCAGCGTATGATACTTGGAATAATGCTTATTGATTGTAATGGAACTCTACTTAAATAACATTTTCCCACCACCCGCAGCCATAAGTGCTTCAAACTACACATACCTCCAGATCCAAATTTAAAAGAGCAATCTTAATAGGTACCGATTGTGATTACTTCTCGCCGCTGTTTTAACTCGACACGGTATCGTGATAGTTAAGGTTTGTAACCTATGGCCTGTTACCATCACTTAATTTTTAAGCCCCTTTGAATAATTTAGAACCTTGTGTTTTGGATAAATTTGCGGAAGTTTGAAGAAAAAATAGCATATTTTATTTGGAGGAGAAGTTACTTTTCATGGCTTGCCTTCTATAAGCCGCCTCACTCCGTTCGGCGGCGTTAAACATAGACGCACCATGAAAAGTAATATGTCTCCAGTTTTCCTCCACATAAAATAATCTACTATTATCTACGACTAATAAATACTGTGAGTATTGTACTTATGGTTGTTTTTTTCGGTATAATGCCATATATTATTCTCTTAGGGATTAATAGCTCTTACGCCTTCTTGTACTCCAATTACAAAATTTCTACCGTTAAAATCAAGGCACTTTATCGCGCACAAGGGTTACGGATTCCAGGCCATGGCGGGCCCGTGCGTCATGAGGGCCCCTGTATGGGAGTTGCGTTTTCAGCGTGAGTGCTTCCGGTACAAAGAGGGCTCGTCATAGCCAGCTGACGTGATAGGACTCTTGCAGACTCTCGTTTAGTTCCACGTATGAGGGTAGAGATTGCATAGGGGAATACGTAGCCGGGTGGCAAATTTCCGTTCCCTATACAAGATGGTGATCAGTAGCACAAACTCGTATAGGATATGGAAGTCAGCGACGGACCTATGGGGGGGCAAGGGGGGCAGGCTGCCCCTCCCCTCCAATACTTAACTAGTTGGCAATTTTGACAATAGTTGGTAATTTTCATTACCAGTTGGCGAATGCCGCGAAAGTAGGTAAATCGTAAATGTGATAAGTCAATTATTGAAGGAATGAGAAATTGCGGCAAAATCTATAAAAAAAGGACTCTTTAATAGGAAAGTCACTTCCTTCTTTTTCAACACAAAGGTTGGTATTTTGGTAATACTTTTAATTAGTATTAGAGACCGTATACTGATATCTTACATTCTACATGATTTATTAGACTTGGAAATACCTACCACTTAATACTTAATAGATACTACCCGTTTGAGTTGGAAATTTTTACAGTTGAGTTGGCAAAATGTCATGTCTGCCGCCCCGATTTTTTTGTCTAGGTCCGTCCCTGATGGAAGTAGTGAATGTATTTACATATCCTATCCGATTTCTAGATCATGATGATCAATTATGTGTAATGTGAACATTGCACTATCCTCATTTGCATTTTCAAAACGAAACCAAGTAATAAAGGGCATTTTGGACACAGACAAAAAATAATGAAAAGTATGAAATATTTTACGATTTTTTTTAGCAATATGCCCTTTCTATATTATGTCCACCTTATGTATGTAATGAATATGAAGCAATAACATGTACTCAAAGATAATAATTGATCGAACTAGATTGTTTCATCCACCACAATTAGCATGGCGTACTTCCATAACGTATGGTTTAAATAATGTTGGGGAGTTAATTTATAAAATTAAACTAAGTACTACAACCTTGAAAAACATCCGTAATTAGGCAAACCATGCCTTATTAGTTATTCGACTTATTAAACCAACGCGATGTTCATCGTTCCGCACCTACGCGGTTACATAATATTTCGGATTTTTTAATTGAACAACAATCTGCACAACCATTCGATGGATATATTTCAAAAATAAGACTTAACAAATATTAAGCCAGCTAATGGCAGTAACATAAATTGAAATTGAACGTTGCTCGAGGAGTTACACTTATCAGAGCTGCAGGTGTTGCACTTATCAAATAATTGGCATGACTCTTGCACTCCACACGTTCTCGTTACTACGGTCACTGAAAATAGCCCAAATTAACTGGTGCAATTTGTTTACAAATCACTTACCGCCCAAAACTGTGGTCGATGCTTTAAGGCAAAGGTTTTCATCGGTTTTGCAATGTAGTGCGGCTACTTTGGACGTGCTAAAATCGCTTCCGCACATTAAGTTGTCCGGCGAAGCGCACGTGTAACAGTAGAGGGATTCTCCTGAAAATGTATGGTTTTCAATATTATGCAAACTGTTTAATTGTGTACAGTTAGGAGGCACCTGAGGAAACGAATAGTTTGCAATTCCTGGACTTACAATAATGATTTTAAGGTCGTGGAAGCTTCCAATTAACATTAAACTCACCATTTTTAATGTAAGAAACGAGCAAAGCTACGAACAAACACGTTTTGTAACTCATCTTTTTAATGCCGACTTCAAACTGCAGTAGTTAAAAGTAAAATAGTCGGCGACGTTGCCATTACGAGATGTGCAAACTCACTGGATTAGGGAGTGGAAATCCTTGGACTAATTATATTTTTCTACCACGTAAACTTGTACCATGTGCAAGACTACAACCATAAGTAATACAAAACACACCGTGTACATCGGCAGATGGTAGCCAAGTTAAGTCCGTTTTTTTTTATTTACTTACGTCGTGAAATTATAATTTCGTGGCACTCTTGGACACTACTGCGTTCGTAGAGAGAATGCAAGAATAAAACGCATTTGATTTCCTCCTGTTTGTATAGCCGGCGCCTATTCAAGATCATTTATGCCATGCACACACAAATTTAGCAATACCTAACGTCAGAGTAGCTACACCATAAAGCAGACCTGCCAAGCGTACAAAAATTGTATATACAAATATCGAAGTTTATTTATTCCAGGATTTATTCATAAAGGCATTGAATAAAAGCACTATTTTTTATTCAACGATAAAGGCACCTTCGTGATAAATAGAAGTGGTTTTGGTACAAATAAACCGATACAACGGAATATCGAATCACCCTCAGTATTACGATCACTTTTTAACAACTATTTGTTTTAACTTTGTAAAATGCATATACCTAGAGTCAACAAAAATGCATCAAATTCATGTCTTGGGCATTGAGAAAATGCTCTTGGTCGTTTTTTCCGACGATCTTGGCGATAAATAACGATTTTGATATGCTTTGATCAAAATACATGTGACCTCTCAAAAAAAAAGGATTTAACATTTTTGAATCAAACGCACGCGGTTATCAAATGTGCATGTGATATACTCTTTCGGCATCAATATAATGCGTTTTTAATGCGTTTGAAAGCTTTTTCAACTCCAAATTCATGTGTAAAAAATAATGTTGTGCACATTTTGCTCTAAAACTTTTTACTTAGATTTATTTTTATTTATTTATTTATTTACCTAATTGCACTCTCTGACATATACATGTATGGAACTGTCAATAATGGAGTATGAGGTGGTATGAAGCGTTGAAACTACAACAGTTAACTACTACAATTAAAATTTACAAATCATAGATTACAAATTAAATGTGTCGTTTTGCTTAATTTCTAATATCACATTAAATTTCAGATAATATTTTGTCATGGGTACTCAGGTATCATCTTAAGAGCAGAAACATTGTTTCTTTAGCGATCTGCAATCGCATTTAAAATGTCCTGGCAATTTGTTGTACAGTTTTATGCAAGTTATGAACGGACTTCTCCCCATTTGCGTAGTTCTATGCGAAGGAATAAACAAGTTGTTGGCTGATCTTGTTTCCCCGCACATAAATTTTTGTATGTGATTTATTGAACGGGAGAGCTTTCTCAATGTCAATTGGTGTTATCTCAAGTTTCAAGTTACAGCTATTTCAAGTTTTACCTATTACTGTTAAACACAATCATTGTTTACATATATGCAACTTATGCCACTCTTTTTCTTACACTTCACATTATTGCGATTATCATTACCACTAGGTATTACGAAATTACTAAGCGAACTCTGTTCTACTTATTATCCACACCCATTGATAGGGATGTTAATTCCTGCAGTACATTGAATATCTTTGCTGCCTCGATTGAGTGTATTCCATTCTATTCACAGGGGAGCCCAACCAGGCAGCACGTAGGCTCACTAAAGGACCAGTCTACCTCCTTTGTTTCGCAAGTAGGGTAAAAGCCCATTCCTCTCAATAAAGGATAGTACCATGTTTAGGTCAAGTTGCTTCACCCTCCCCGGTTCCAGATAGCTGTCACCAAGGAGCTGATATCTGTCCTTGATCTAGGCGCCACAGTGACAGACCACATGTTCGATAGTTTCATCTGTTTCGCCACAGAACCTGCACGAGGGCTCCTCCATAAGCCCAATATTATGCAGGTGATAGTTGATCATCCAGGATCGCAAGGATACCCGTTCAGCTTTAGAAGCTTAGAAGATTCAGATTTGCCAAGGCACCCTGTTAAAAAGAACCCTGGACTGTCTGAGTCCGGTTGCTCTTTGCCACCAACCTATAATTGACTGGTCGTCACCCAGTCTGTAATTCTGGACCTGACAGCGGAGGGAGCAATCCTCACTTACTACACTTATACACTAATTGAGAAGCGCGTGACACTTGTAATATGCATGGCAGTACTTATTACATTGATTGTGTTTAGAGGATATACAAGTAATTTTAAATGCCCCACCAGACCACTTGCGGAAGCAAATGACTAAGGTAAATTCATTGATTATGCACTGACTACTAAACTTGTTATTTCAATGAGAAAAAAAATCAGAACTACCGGATTTGACGCTTGGTAGAATGTGGCCTGTAGAATCCATAGTTTCAAACAGTTCCAAGATTGGGCTACTAGTTCAAAAGTTACAGCCCTTTGAATTTTCTTTCGAAATTGGTTTCTAGTCCATAACTTTTGATTGAGAAGTCTGATCGAAAAAGTACGAATTGTTTTGGATTCTACGCACCAAAATTAATAAGAAAAAGTGTTTTTCCGAGAAATTTTGGTGCAGTCGATTTTTGGTAAAGAAGGAAGGTTTTACACTGCCTTTTTTTGAGCCCCGAAAAAAAAATTGTCTCAGATCGAACCGGAAAAAAATTTTCCTTATAGAATGTGGACTGTAGAATCCATAATTTCAACCAGTTCCAAGATTGGGCTACTAGTTCAAAAGTTACAGCCCTTTGAATTTTCTTTCGAAATTGGTTTCTAGTCCATAACTTTTGATTGAGAAATCCGATCGAAAAAGTACGAATTGTTTTGGATTCTACGCACCAAAATTAATAAGAAAGAGTGTTTTCTCGAGAAATCTTGGTGCAGTCGATTTTTGGTAAAAAAGGAAGGTTATACACTGCCTTTTTTTGAGCCCCGAAATAAAAATTGTCTCAGATCGACCCGGAAAAAATTTTCTTATAGAATGTGGCCTGTAGAATCCATAATTTCAAACAGTTCCAAAATTGGGCTACTAGTTCAAAAGTTACAGCCCTTTGAATTTTCTTTCGAAATTGGTTTCTAGTCTATAACTTTTGATTGAGAAGTCTGATCGAAAAAGTACGAATTGTTTTGGATTCTACGCACCAAAATTAATAAGAAAAAGTGTTTTCCCGAGAAATTTTGGTGCAGTCGATTTTTGTTAAAAAAGGAAGGTTATACACTGCCTTTTTTTGAGGCCCGAAAAAAAATTGTCTCAGATCGACCCGAAGAAAAAAATTTCTTAAAGAATGTGGCCCGTAGAATCCATAATTTCAAACAGTTTGAAGATTGGGCTACTAGATCAAAAGTTACAGCCCTTTGAATTTTCTTTCGAAATTGGGTTCTAGTCCATAACTTTTGATTGAGAAGTCTGATCGAAAAAGTACGAATTGTTTTGTATTCTATGCACCAAAATTACCGGACCCGGAAAAAAAATTTTCCTTATAGAATGTGTATCTACAAATTAAGCTATCATTATCTATCGTATCTATTACGTGGGTTCGCGTATCCTAAACGATTAGAAATAGAATCCCACGTTGTTACATTGCAACCGGCAAAAGTTTGGGGGAAGGTTCTATACGTAGAACGACGTGGACGTAGATAATTTGCAGCAGGCTGATTGTAGGTATAGTGACTTTCTTGATCTTTTTTGATCCTAGCACGACTTACTGCATGCTAACTAAATAAATAATATGCATGTCTACCTTTATTCCAAATTCTTTTGACTGTTTATATCGATCGACCCGGAAAAAAAATTTTCTATCAATTTTAATCTGATTTCTTCCAGTAAATTGACATTTATGTAACTTTGCTCCACTGTAACCTAATGAAAGTTTTATCTTGTAGGTACTGTTTCCTGTTTCAATTGCGAAGAAAGTGGAAACAAACATTTGAATAAGTGAGAATTGTTTATACATTTACATTGCGGTAGATAGAATGAGTTAATCGTCTATAAATAGCGGACGCGTATTCGGAAATGGTGGCGTCAACTCGTATCACGCATGGTAGCGTTTTATTTAATTTAGTTCTCCGAAAATCCTTTTGATATTTGATAATACGAGTACATTATCGATTTCTCATGTCGAAGTATCGACGTGTACGATACATTTTCATAAATTTAGTAGTGTTCCTCGATGGACTAAAAGGAACGGACTTCCTAGCTAGGAAGGACCATCCGTCCAGGAGTCCAGAAAAACAAAGGGACAAAACCACGACATCATTTAGGTCCTTACTAACTGCAGATTATATTAATGGTCATTTTCTGTAATACACATCTATTGCATAGATCATTTTCCAAATTGAGTTTCTGAACAATGTTTGTTTAACATTTGTTAACCGCATGTATAGGTAACACTAGATTTACGACCATTATTTATATTATTGATAACAGGTACTATAGACGATACTAGACTTTTAATTTTAATCCGATAACATCGTAGCATTCCTATACGGAGAGATGGATATAAGTTAATTCAAAAGGAACTTATTTCCTGATTTAATTGAAGGCCTCGAATTTAATTAACTTTATCGATTTTTGAAGCCAGGAAAATTGTACGCCTACCCAAGATTTTGGTGCAAAGTTTCAGCTAATGAAGATACACCTACAAAGGCGTTTTTATGGGGGATGGTGTAATATTTGACAGAAAGTTCATTTTAAGACATCAGTTTCAAGTATTGCATGCAAATGTTTAAATTTGAACGAGGGGATTGTTGTTCATTGCACTAAATTAGATTAAAAAATAGTCCAAAGCCATAATTATCTCAACGTCAAAGTAAAATGACACTTTGTCTTTCAAAAACTGCGGCCAGTTTAACGCTAATTCTTGAAAGCTGACCATTCATATCTCCTGTTGAGACCATATTACAAAAATGTAAGGTCAACACACAACAATTTTCTTAAATCATGGGAAGCAGCCAGGAGTCAGAGAAACTTTTATTACCCCATTACAATCATAAGTGTACAGTTACAATTTCGAGCATGCTGTACTTACATACCTAAACTTTATAAATAAAAATAGACTACGCCGATTAACGACAGGAGCCAAAATTGGAATTTCACAGACGCAGATGTGTTGCACAGATCTGAATCACAAGTAACACAGGATTCAAGAATCGCGCACGCCTCTTTAATTCCGCAAAGCCTCGCAACCGCAGTCACTGAAAATTACTTTTGAGTAGTGCGTCAACTATTTTGATAACAGACTCACCCCCTGCGACTGTAGGCGTTACCTTAATGCACACGTTGTTGCCCTCTTTGCAATCTAAAGCAGGTACCTTGGAGGAATTGAATTCACGTCCACACGTCGAGTCTTCAGGTGATGAGCATGTATAGCACTTTAGTGACCAGCCTAAAATTCTCTCCTGGTAACAATTCCGTTTGTCGACAGTATTGTTAACGGCTTTCATTGATCGACTCACCATTTTGAACACAGCATGCTACCAACAACGTCACAAACAAATAGATTGTTTTGTAATTCATCTTTGGGTCCCCTGTTTACTATAGAAGGTGACGTGCAAGAATGAATGTGTGCCTTGCCTCGTGGAAGTGGTTGTAAAGGTGACTGTTCTTATCAAATACTATGATTATTACGATCACATAGATGATATTAGACCGATAACGACAATTTTACACAATCGGGCATTTTTAGCGCATTTTTGAAGAAAATACGCTATTATATTCGTTATGGTGCGCTGGCTGGCTGTCCGGCTGAGATCTCGGCAATTACAATAGCTAGAGACTTCAAATTTTCACTAAAAGCTTTCTGCTATAGTGTAGATGTGCAGGCTCTAGTCTATTTTGATGCTGATTTATAACTTGTTTAAATTTAAATTTAATACGTTCTCCAATCCTTCCATGAATTTAATTTTAAAGTAACACTTTATTTGGAGGAAATGCAAGCAAAATTAACAAAAAAGCATAGGAACGGGACATTGTGTACATCATTAGAAGCATGATAAATAGTAAAGGTTTGAAATATCAATTTAAAGCTTTACTTGCATTTTTGGTCACTTTAGGCATATTGTTTTAAAGAATTTATCTTAGAATCGCTATTTTTACAATTATTAAAAGCAAATGAACTGAACGAGTGATGTATCCGAGAAGCGACATTTCTATCGTGAAAAGCTTTTCCGCAGCAATTTCTATCTCCCGGGCCTTTTAAATGAGTCGTCAACTCATTTGTTCGGCAACACTATACTCGAGGTCCTTTGGGCACACGTCCTGTACCTACCTTATTATTAAACTTT
Organism: Photinus pyralis; assembly: GCF_008802855.1. Classification (NCBI taxonomy): domain Eukaryota; kingdom Metazoa; phylum Arthropoda; class Insecta; order Coleoptera; family Lampyridae; genus Photinus; species Photinus pyralis. Next base: position 732,069 of record NW_022170819.1, on the reverse strand, counting down.
GACTGGAAGAAGTCAATGTGTGGGACAACTTGAATTACCATCATATGTCACCCACGAAGAACAATCTAGTTATTTCAGAGTAGCTGTGTTAACACCCACTTCATGAAAACTGAGTATCAATACGTTACATACATAAAAAACCAGTTGTCAAATTGAATGCATATGGTGGCCAGGAACAATGCTGCAGAGCTTTTCTCTCCAGGATACTGGGAGTACGACGACTGCTTATTCCAGAACCTACGTCGCTTTCCCCTTAACTTTACCCTCCAAATATGCACCATACATTAGGGGATTGCCTCCGAAGTTAATTCTGGTTAAACGTAAGATTCATAACTGAGGTAAAATTTGGTATCGTTTCATATCAAATTCTCCCCTCTCCAAGGATAATCCTGTTACCCGTACTAAGTATAGAAGAAGTGACGGTAGGTCGCTATCAGAGTAGTTATGCAAACAGTCGTCAAGCGTATCAATTGGTACATTTAAAAATGTCGAACACTGGGTTATCAGTGAAATGATACACAAAGTACTCGCGATCTTAAACCTTGAGTTCCCCAATCAGTAAATAGCTGGGAGCTAAAATTTTCCACAGAGCTTTCACTGCTAAAGCAAAGGTTTGCTAAAACTATCAGTTTAACCGATAGCCGATTATCGCCGGCTAAAGTAAATATGAAAAACTATAGTACGAATTGTGGACGTAGGTAGTCAATAATGGTTTAAAATGCAAGTCTCTGTATTGACGTGGTTTTTATTAATTTACTACTTCTATTCTGGTGAGTTGCGTCATTCTACTTTGAAAAAAACTGTAGTTGAGTTTTCAGTTAATGGTCTCGTGTGCTATGATTGCTTTTCTTCTTCCGTCGGGTTCTGTGCGAAACGATTTCGAGGCAACAAGGTGTCGAGAGCCATTTGTCTGAGTGCGGAAACCGTTTGTTATGTACAAAAAGACGTTAGATCAGGCAGTAAGTGGGTGTGTAGCAATTTCGTAGTAACGAACTAATTTTTAGTTACGGCCGTGACGAGAAACTGTGGATTGCCTAATCACTGCATAAACAAAACGGACTGTACAACGTGTTCATCGTTTTTGTGCAATTCTGCAAGGGCATCAACATACCATGCAGAAATTACCTTTAGTGCCTTGCTAATACTCGCAGTTTATTATACACGTTTGCCATAATCCTGGATAACACCAGTGAAAATTTTGGAATGAAGATGATCTGCATCACTGCACAACCAACAGCACCTGCTTGACCTTCCAGTGTGGGTTGTTTTGATTGCAGAATTTATCGATGAAAGTATTCATCTTTGTAGCTAATTAAGTAATGTTGTCTTTGCTTGGTAATCAATGGATTACCTACTCTTTACCATATGACTTAAAAGAAAAAAAGGAAAAAGTAGAATGTCATATTCTAAATGTTAAAGGAAAGCAATTTTCTTGTATTAAAATTAATTTTAAAAAAACGATAGTGGAATTTCTCCCCTTCCTAGCAGTTTTTTCCTTTTGTATTGTAGAATGTTTATGTTTCTTTTCCTCATTAGATCCGCCAACTCTCTTCCTCCTCCAGCCATACTTCTAACATTAGGACTTCGAATCCAGAAGACTCTCTCTTGTACCCCGCACGTCTATATCGGGGTAGCTTTATGGGTCACTCCTACCTATGTGTAGGCAAAGAAAACAAGTGGCTCAGTTGTTCGTCGAAAACTGACACATAGAATTTAGCCTGTACTGGACGCGCGTCCGAAAGCCTTCGGCTAAACGGCACAGAAGACTCCAGAAGTCCTCAATTGTCCAGGAAAATTAGAAATGTTGCTTTATACATTTGTTTAGTAGTGAAAATCACTTTAATTCTGTCAACGTTTCCCTAATAATCCCAATCAATAATGTTCAAATGGAAAGGCGTATGAAAGACTATAATTAAAGCATTCGATTCATATATAAAGAACTTCATGAAACCTCTTATAGTTTCTAAGAGCAAGTAAAGTTAAATATAATCTAGGTACAGTCACATAAAGCCCTTGAAGGTTCAGGAGATTTCGGTGCTTTATAAAGCATTTTAAGTGCATAAGAAAGCACTTAAGAAACACTGGAAATAACTTACGAGTTACGACCTTTCCACAGCTAATCATTTGGTACCAGGGACGGACTGGGTACTTAAGGGCCAGGTGGAATTGCATAGGTTACGGGCCATTAAAGTATTAGTGTAGTAATGAAGGTGCCGGGGGGGGGGGGTAGCTCTGAGGTGCACCACAAAAACATTTTAAAGTACTCCTTTCTCGAAAATCAATTACCATACAGTTTTTTTTTAATTGCAGCTGATAATTAAAAGTAACAAAATATACAATCCACACGAGGTGCGTCGCCTATCACTGTATTTCAGCACTTTCATGCTACGACAAAAAATGCTAAATTCATTGTAAAACACTTCAATAAAATTAAAACAGAATTTTTTAACAACCTAACATCAACCCCAATTAGAGAAACGTGTAAATAACTTTGACCCCCGAAAAAAAAATTGTCTCAGATCGACCCGGAAAAAAAATATTCTTATAGAATGTGGCCTGTAGAATCCATAATTTCAAACAGTTCCAAGATTGGGCTACTAGTTCAAAAGTTACAGCCCTTTGAATTTTCTTTCGAAATTGGTTTCTAGTCTATAACATTTGATTGAGAAGTCTGATCGAAAAAGTACGAATTGTTTTGGATTCTACGCACCAAAATTAATAAGAAAAAGTGTTTTCCCGAGAAATTTTGGTGTAGTCGATTTTTGGTAAAAAAGGAAGGTTATACACTGCCTTTTTTTGAGCCCCGAAAAAAAAATTGTCTCAGATCGACCCGGAAAAAAATTTGCTTATAGAATGTGGCCTGTAGAATCCATAATTTCAAACAGTTCCAAGATTGGGCTACTAGTTCAAAAGTTACAGCCTTTTGAATTTTCTTTCGAAATTGGTTTCTTTTCTAGTCTATAACTTTTGATTGAGAAGTCTGATGGAAAAAGTACGAATTGATTTGGATTCCACGCACCCAAATTAATAAGAAAAAGTGTTTTCCCGAGAATTTTTGCCTTTTTTTGAGCCCCGAAGAAAAAATTGTCTCAGATCGACCCGGAAAAAAAGTTTTCTTATAGAAAATTACCATACAGTTTTTTTTTAAATTGCAGCTGATAATTAAAAGTAACAAAATATACAATCCACACGAGGTGCGTCGCCTATCATTGTATTTCAGCACTTTCATGCTACGACAAAAAATGATAAATTCATTGTAAAACACTTCAATTAAAACAGAATTTTTTAATTTTTTAACAACCTAACATCAACCCCAATTAGAGAAACGTGTTAATAATTTATTAATAGTGCAAGAAACTAAATACAGCACATAGTTATAAATTTCCAACGGGCCATTATGATCTACAGGCCAGGTAGCAACCGCCACCCGCCCTCCCGTGTCAGTCCGCCCCTGTTTGGTACAGTGAGAGAATCTTGAAAAATCTGAAAATAGCTGGAAACCTGTTTAAACGCCTCCGGAACCGTAGATTTTGCTTAAAAACACTTTTCATGATTTCATGATTCGGGGAGTGGGTACAGTGAAATGGACTGGCCTATTACATGGGCTTTCACTTCCTTATCTGAATTTTTACAAAATAATTCCCAAGTGAAAGCAAGATCAATTATTGAAGGAAACACTGATTCAGACACGGCTCCCTTTTTTATTTGAATCTTTGAATTTAGTATGAGTGCAAAATCTTGATTAAGAAGTAATTACAATCCCAACGCGATATTTACGAAAATATGTTGTCAAAACCAATCTCAATCCAGATTCACTTCAAAATCTAACTAACTAATCCCAAAAAATTCTCGAGCGTATTTTAGGGAGATTAATACAACTAGCAAATTTCACAACCACTATATTTTATTTTAGGCATTCCTACACGCATTTTAATCGCTGATAAAAAGCTAACCTAGCTTTTAATCACTTAAAAAATCATCTGATTAGTTCGAATTTGAAACAATCACTAAGTTGATTTGTCGAATATTAATGGAGTGTATTAATCTACACCAAAACAAGGATTTATTCAAATAAATGCTGTCCAGTGTATGTATATTCAGAATATTTCACTGGAACAAAAATATGAATTATTAAATTTAACAGCTTTTTACAACATTTCTAGTATTTATATATTAACACCCTGTTACCATTTAGAGAATTTACGACGTACCTATAATAAAGTTATAGCAGCCACTTGAAAATACAATTTATGATGTATTTGAATGCATTAACCTTATATTTGTCGTTTACTATTTACCCTAATGCAATTTATTTATGTTGTCTGCTTAAGCTTTAATTATTTACGGAAAGATTTTACAAGGAAACGCACTCTGTTTAATTGGGCGTAATATAAACAATTATACGCTTCTCATCGGTGTATAAGTGATTGATTTTATAGACAGCGATTTTAATGTTAAAAAACTTAAAAGCGAAAGTTTGGATTGTGGGAATTCGAGAAGGCACGCTGTATACATTGAGATCCCCAGAAACGTTAATTTTTATTTCCAATAAGACGCACTTTTATACGACTTCACGTTTCACCCCAAAATTGAATGTAGTTCTTCTTCTAACGTGTCGTTCCAAACAACTATCATGGCTTTACTAAAAGTTTTGTTGCTGACAGTAACATTAATTGTTGAAACTTAAATAAAATTAGAGACTATATATTATTTGCGGATATCGCATATTGTAGTTTAAAGGTGCCCACATGAATTTCAAACAAACTTCATCGAATCTGTTCAACCTATGTATCGCAATTCTTAGCCTTGTGGCAAGGATTAGATGTATGGAGTTTCGATAGTTTGTCTGTATTGAAATGTGGACACCCTGATCTGAAAATTGGAGTTGAAACCGATTTACAGATTAAAAAATTGAATCGGCTAAACATTTTCTTTGATTTTCTTACCAAAGTTTAAGAATCTAAATCTCAATTCTGCCTCTCTCGGAGTAAAACACTGAGATACGCACAATAGATTTAAGGGTTAAAGTGAGTAGGCGTGAAATAAGACCAATCCAAGGAAGGAAAAAATTGTAATTGTTACCTGCAGTTTCTTCAAAGTGTGGGGATTATTTTTGTACAGCGCACAGTTAGCCCTTTTTTGAGTAGTGTAATTTATTGTTCTTATTTTGGCTATACCCTTTCAGAAATATACATTTCATGTCGACCTTCTATCAATTTTAAAAACAAGACTATAGCCCTTACTATATTTTTGAGTAGTGTGTCCATTATGTACCACATAACATGTCCAAAGTGTAATAGTTACCACCTATACTAGCGCTTCAGGCTATAATCTTTTAGAAATATTCATTTTTCGGTCTAAGACAAGTCGACCATCGACACATAATTAGTCTATCCTGACTGGGTAAATGAAAAATTCTCACAACTTGAGAGTAACCTTGAACTTGAGCCCTAAATGTTAATCACATGTACTTGCCCCTCTAATTAATAAGAAGGCTATTCAACTTCGAAATCTAGAACATACGTCGTAAGTAACAGCATGGTTAAGCACATGACAGTCAATTCACGTAATCATAAAAATCCAACTTATATCCTCCAGTATTGCGAGAAAAAGTGATTGATGTAATAGTAGTCCGAATTTTGAAACACTGTACACAATATAAGCGCATGTCGTCGACTACACACAAGGAGCGGGGTAGGCATAGCGTAACTTTTGACGTTAAGCTTCAAATTTGAAGTGCAACGACCTAGGCAGATTCTAATTTAAAAGAATGCTTCGGTGTTAGAAGAGAACATGTGGGAAGCGTGATCGTGAAAACGTTAACGCCTGGTGAAAACGGCCAATGACATTGTGGAAATCTACCGAGGCAATGTCATTGCTATTTCTGTCACTTTCGTCGTTTCTTCGCTGTGGTTTTGCAATAGCGCTATACGGTAGCCGACACATTAGGCTACTCCGCACGATACATACGATCTGTTCCAGATGTTCCAGTGATTTCATTGTACGAATTCAATTTTCTGACGGCGCTTATCAAATTTAAAAACACAACTGAGAATGAAGCGGAGTTTATGTGTGGGGGCATTTTAATTCACCCCCTTTGGACGTTGACAGCGTGGAATTGCTTCGTCGACGATCTCAACATAAAAAACTACTTAATATACGCTGGCGCAGAATACATTCAGATAAGTGGCGAAGGCCAGCGACGAATGATATATGAGATCCACACGCCTACCGACTGCAAAGTGAGGGATGAATGTAGCATTGCATTGATTATGGTAAGTAGACAACTGAGCAAGATTCGTGAGATTTGTTTGACCATTTGTAGGTAGATCATCCCTTTCGGATGACTGACACCGTACAACCTGCTACCCTTCCACGCCGCCCCTTGAATGAAAACACTGAATGTATAGCACTACGGTGCATTCTTCGAAAGATTCGAAACACTGACGACGATGTAGACAAGATTGTTGCAATCGCAGCAAGATCATACTCCGCCAATTATCAAAGTTGCTTTGATGAATTGCGTGCATTAAATAAACCCCTGATATCTCATCTACACAAAGAGAATTACTGTGTAAGTGTAACAGAACCTATTGGTAACAATAAGGTGCGGAGCATGTGGCCTAACGAGGTTTTGCTGACGAAATTTTTCAGGCGATTAGGAACAAAAGTATCGGTTTTCCTTCAATATGCAATGGACGAATCCAGGGAATAGTATCTTACATCGCAAATGACGATGAACCAACCATTGTGGTCGACTTAAGTTATCACTTGGCTTGGACACGGAAAATTCTTTTGGGACGTGTCCAAGTCGCAAATGAAGAATGGGGTTATTCGTCTAGTTACGGATTCTCATGCGGTCTATGTTTAATTATAATTTTCTTAATGCTAATATATTATTTATGAGATTATTTGAAGTATTGCGATCATTGAGGGGCGATACAGATAAGTTTGAATTTTTCCGAATGCAGTAAATAGTTATAGCAAGTCTCTGAGTAAATACAAAAGGCTCGTCATGATGTGATTTTGTTGTACGAGGTTATCTTTTTACTAGCTACCGTCTACACTACATACGTTTAGTACAGCGTTTCCCGTGCTGTTTCATTCGATCTACACAATAATCATTTCTTTTCGCTTCACAAGACGACGCTACTGCGCTTTTGTGTCCTCGCCAAGGTAATTTTACAGTGACTAAGTCTCTGCAGGGCAGCCCTGCTGTCATTGGAGATTGTAATAGTTTTTTAATGTTATGGATAAGAAAATAAGGAGTGTTCCCTATACACTATTCTTCTGTGATTCTAAGAGCTGGACCAGTCTACATCATTGAAATAAAATACTAAGGGAAGGAGGATTACATACATATAACGTACGCTTGTTGGGGCCCAATTAGGCTTCTCAATATGGCCGACTTTGACAATTAATTGACATTTACGGCTGTTTGCAGTTAAGATCCACACAACTGGTGATGGCATCCTCTCACTACTGTGCACCTTAGTATTTCGTCGCCAATGCTGATTTGCACTGCTCTGATATTCAGCAGGTCCGCAGTGCAGTCTCATACGACATTCGTTACGCCGTGGTGCAGTTAAGCCACATACAGGATGTTTTTTAAAGGAGGTGAGTTATTTAAAATGGGCCATAAGTAAATTTACATTGCAACAATTGTTTCAAGTCATAGGTTCCTCTTTGCTTCCTCGCGAATCATCTGTCACAGTATTGTAAAAATTGTTTCTAAATCAACACATTCAATCAAATCAGATATAAACGTACAAGATTATAATGGGTGCTCGATTTGTTTTACATCGACAACCAATACCCGAGGAGATCATAAGATCCCCGAAGAACGTTTTGTATCACACCATCTTTTATTTCTCTGCTCACCATTTATGATCTGGCGTAGTCGTTTGTGGAGTGTTACCAGTTCGTAATGTGGTCAGAGGTACTCGATGATGCTAGACTGAGATCAATCACAGTCTGGTTTCGGGTAGTTACGAACGTGGTTTCGAGTTTTGTATTAAATTTGACCCGAAATCGTATCTTGATATAAAATTTCAATTATTACATACAACTTTTGATTAAAGCCAATCTGTCAGTGATGACATGAGTCATTATAGATATTTTTAGGCTATCATCATAAAAACGTTGATTTTGTGGTGGCTTTTGCGGCCATAAAGTCTCACTTTATTGTACGCTTCTGTCAAACGTTACTTTATTATTGTACACATCTGTCAAACTGTACTTATTTGAAACTGATGTGTGAGAAACAGTAATCTGTTTGATACAAAGCGTCTATCTGGTCTAGTCCCATCAAGGATTAGGCCATCCACGTTCGTTTTTTTCATTTTCGGACTTGTACCTATAGGAATGTTTCACACTATTTTGCATAATCACAATGTTCACATTTAAAATTATAGTTTGACGTTTCAATCTTTGCTGCTTGCAGACCTTTTTGAAGTGTAGAACAAAAACATGAGGAAGATGTTATTGCTTACATTATTATACGAAGAATCACCAGCAATTAACCGAGAACACAAGTAGCTACCTATACCTACCATCAAAGAGTAGGTAATCAATCAGGTTTCTAATAATTGTACAGCATGTTAATTATAAGGTCTTGGAGGCCGCAGTTACGAATATTGCATTTGACATTATTAAAATCTTGTGCGATTGTACTTTTACTCTCAAACGCCAGCTCTTATATCATATATGACTTAGGGTCGCAACGCTTGCAGCTTTCAAAATTTCATTTGGGGTATCTGAACTGTCGCTATCACCCATTTTGATACGCACAAAACACACGCAAAGATGCTAATTATAATTACATACGACATTTAATTGTCTAAGATAACTATGATTTTCAGAAAAAATATGTTTATGAACAAATTTTTGAATTCTTTTTTGATGATCGCCTAAAAAATGTTGTGTGCACCTTGGCCAAAAGTGATTTATTAGGCCTCATCTGAATTGCAATTGCAGAACTGCAGCTTCGGCCAAAAAAGGTCACTTTTACGGCCTTGGTACACAAATAACTATTATCAGTATGACAGGTGCGGCCGATAAAGTGACAGGTGCGGTCGGTAAAGTGCGAGGCGGCAGGAAACGTAGTCTGATCTGCTTCTGTTAGGAAACTAAAATTTACTGACATAAAGCGTCGAATGTAGTATTTTTGTTCAATGCATAAAGCAGGCATGAACATGAAGGTTTCCTGACGAGTTTGGGTAAAATAAGTTTAATGTTTGAATTTTCACAGTAGAAATGTTGATGCCCACGGTAATAAGAATTCATTCGGGGGGGGGCTGGATTTCTGATTGATCACATATTTTACTTTGATAAACCTACAGCTATATTCACTCATACTGCAGATCATATGCGCCCGTTTCTAAGGCGGGGACTTCAAGGAAAATGCGCCCTGTTAATCTTTTTAGTCCGGCTTTGGCATATTTAAACAAAATCGATAAAAAGTGGGCTATTCCATTTAAAACAACAAAGTGTGGGTAGATAAATTGCGGAAGTCCTACGATAATGAAATTACTAGAACAGGCTTTAGCAATTAGCACAGTGTTTCCTTCAAATGCAACAAAATTGGGTGGCCCTGCTGTTGGAACTTTTGTTTACCAACGAATTTTTCTCGTATACTAACTTCTTGTATCAAAGATTATTATTAATAACCGTGATTGCATCAATGGGAGTAAATGTTCTTGCGTAAGTGGGGGAAGGGGAATAAATGAATCGATACAGAGGCACACCTTGACGATCCATCATCATATCAAACACATCTTACAAAACATTTATTATTTATCCCATTACGTAAAATTATACACAGATTTTAATGTTTCTAATGTAGACACCCGTTTATTTGTAGTAGTTAAATATGAAACTACAAGATACTGGAATATGAAAGTGTATACAAATTACTGTACAAACTATTACTTATGTATATACAAAAAAAGTTTAAGACACCGCACTGTGAAGGCACATTTAAAATGGCAACGTCAAGTTCACTTAATTACATAAAAGCTCTCCCGAAAATATGGTAAAACTGTAAGCGACTAGATCTCACAATGGTATATGAATAATGCTTCTTATATATTAAAACATCATGAACGCTAGTGATGTACATTTAACAAAAAAAGCAAGGTTTAAGTACCTACATAAAGACTTAATAATAATAAGAATTACCAGTTCACTTTCGCAACTAATAAACTAACAAAGGTAACAAACAAGAGTGATGGTAGAATAACAGCCGACGAATTACAAAGGTCTCCAGTGCAGGTGTGGCAATCCTTGAAGACAGCACATCCTTCAGGAGGAAGACATCCACGCATCACAATCTCAACTGCAATTAACACGATTTATAAAATTACGCCCAATAATTGTTAACACTTACTATCGCCCACTTTCATCTCCATTTTCGTGCATTGGGAGATTCCATCGTCGCAGTTTACTTTGGCATTGGACAGTTCGTTGATTTTAATTGGGTCAGAACAAGCCTTGCTCATGACCTTAATTTGGGGTGGCAAATTCGGGATGTGGGGCATGTCGATGGGGGTACCGGCGCATGAATAACACTGTTTTGTGTAACCTGAAATATTAGCACGCGATCATTATGTAATCAATTGCAGTGCACCTTAAAGAGGCCTCCGAAATAAATAAATCATTTTTCTAATGAGGTAGTTGTTATCCTTGTACTTATAATTGCTATTAAGCTACGTGTTTGAAGTACAAGGCGGTCTATCATTTCCCCATGATATAATAGTAAATACCCACGTCACATCAGGGTCAGCCATGGATCACCCAGTGGGACGATTAAAATTCCTAACATTTATAAGGTTATTAGATAAAATGCCTTCCTTAATTAAGTATTTCTAGCAGTTTCACCTTGATAAGTTTAGCCATAGACTCCGTAAAGTATCCAGAAGAGCTTTTTCGTCTCCAGTGTACAGTCACGTTTTATAATTAAAACAAATTAACGCTTATTACAGTTTTATTTTTTTCAAGCTCTAATGGACAGAACCAATGGCAAAAATTGTAATTGTTAAATCGCTCTTTAAACACACAAAGATAGTTAAATGCAAATTAATAATTCTAATGGGCCTGCCATTGAGATATAAATAGGATATACGCACACAAAAGCCGGTTAATTAAAAAATTCAGGCGTAACATTTCGTAATAGAACGCGCCATCCTGGTGACGACAAGACTGCGTTTCATCGATTTTTATCTCTATAAAGGCATGGTTATTGACTGCCTACGTAAGGGATGTTTCTTAAAGTACGTATTGGTTCTTAATTAAAAAAATTTTGCACAAATCCAAACTTTAGTTTTCAAGTTTAGGTGGTTAAATAGAGTCAGGGCACACAAATTTGGGAAATATCACAATCTGGGTCAACTAACAAAAAATTCAAATTTATTTATGGCGTCTGATGAAGGAAATATAAATAAACTCATTCTACTGCCAAATTGTTGGTTAACCTTCCGTGATAAATTCAGTGACGAAATCAACAAATTATAATAAAATGGTATGATATAACTAATATTCTTACCCAATTGGACTACGCAGAAGAACGACAAAATTCCACAAATAACACTGGGATTCATCTTTGCTAGTTTGGTAATTACGAAAGAGTAAGCGTTAAAGACACGACTGGTGAGATTCTACTGTTATATTAAGCGTTAGGCGTTAGCTAACGAATCGAATGGAATGGATATTTTCACAAACATCCAGAAATGGTGGGGATTTCGCCTTTCAGTAAGCGTCATCCTAGATTAGATTTTTTAAAAATAGATTCCTACCAACTACTATTACAGTTTACACCTAATAAATCGAATTGTGTTCACAGTACCCACCCTTTTTTTTTGCTATATGCTATATTATTTACCTGTATGAGCCATTTAGGGCGAAATTTGATTGACAAATAGTTTATCCATTCCGCAATTAAACGAGTGATACACGGGTCTAAGTGATAACCTTAATTTCCCAATTTCTTGCTTTTATGAAAAGAAACTGCGAATTTGTATAAAATTAATCAAGACGGGCTGCCAACCCAACGCTGATCTGCACGTGAGGGTAGGTTACGCCTTTTTTCAAAATATTGCGCTCACCTTGAATTGGTCATGAAGTGAATTGGTTACACTATGACATCCAAACAGTTTGGGACCATTTCCAAGTAACAGGTGAACTTAGAACTATGCAGATTTCTTGTGGATGAAGCAATATTAAAGTGAGGAGAAACAATCGCAGTTTTTTTTATATCAAACCTTACATCCCTAGGCCACTCAAATAAGACAAACAAAATCAAATATCGCAAAAAATGAAACAAATCTGATTTTTTTTGTGTTGTTAGGATGTATGATAGTAGTGTAAAACCAATCTTTCAACTTCCAAAGATCTCTGCTAGCCGAGTGGTCGAAAAACCTTGACTTTTTTCAATTTTTCGTAAATAATGTGCTACCTTGTCATGGAGTGACATTATTTTTGAAAGATCTACACAAATAGTGGTGTCCCAGGAGAAGTTTCTGACAAATGAAAGCAACAAGCGGCGTTCTTCCGTTCCCGTTTCGAAAAAAAAAGGGTATAGAAACAAGACAAGCTAAGAGGATGCAGACTACCATCGTAAAAACAGCACTCTTCCTTTCAAAACGCCCTGATAATTTTAGAGGATGGCGACTTACTGGTTCTCTTAAATAGATTGGGGACGAATAAGAGAAACGTCGTCTTCCAGAAACGTGGCACGCGCAAAGCAGGTCGCTAAAAATCGTTCAAACATCGATGCGAAGAAGATGTCGAAAGTTCTGCAGGATCTGCTGCGAGTCTCGGGTAGTCTGGCAACTACGAACTCAGTCTCTCCAAAAAGGTGTCGCTTATACAGAGTTGCTTTGATGCACAACAGAAGGAAGACTTCTTGCATTGAGAGGGACAAGGGAACTTAAAATTGGGTAGGGATTTAATTCTTATATTCTTGTATACAGGGTTACTGATCCACCTTTTATGCATAATTAACCAATGAAAATTAAAAAAATGTGTTGCGCTACAGAAGAGCCACCTCTTTTGTGCTTTTGTAGCGGTATAGTACGGAAGAATATACACTGCAAAATATGTAATTTAAAATCGAACAGGAGAAGAAATTTTGTATTAATGCATATACAGGGTCGCTGATACACCCTTTAAGCATAAATTAATCAAAGCAATAAAATTATCCCTTGCAAGAGAGAAGTGGATATTTGTTGCATACCACACTGCCGACTTACTGGATTGAATGAATGAATACAGATACTCATGCCTATTGCAGTTTTTAGGAGGAAATATCACGCTCGCTGAAAGTTTAATAATACCACAGACAACATATACTATGTTGTCTGTGATAATACTACAAAGTCACGAAGATCGGGTTTCCGCAAATATTACTATTTTATTGTGCGACGTCAAATACATTTTGTTGTAATAGCTTCGTATGAAGCGTAAATAAAATATTTAATTGTAATTTTTAACGCAAGATTTTTTATTTGAACTTAGGAAAATTGCAAGCGAGATATTTGCTAAGAACCGTGTCTTTTGAGCCTTATAATATAGCTGTTATGTGTATATTAAGGGCATTAAAGCGATATTTATACCGAGGACGACAGAGCCCGAGAGCTCCAGGCCCGAGGGATTGTAAGTCGCCGGGGGTAAATATCGAGTAATGCCTGAGGCGCATACAAAATTTTAGTTTTCCTAATTCCAAATAATATACAAATCTTTGTTTGCCCAACATTAAAGTGCTTGGTACGAATCAAGTAAGTAGCATCTTTCTTTATTACATAATATAACTCCATCAATATGTTTGACAGGCCGTTTGAGGACATAATGAGATGACAATCCATTATGCTATCTCATTATGCCCTCAGGCGTCATAGATTGCTGTATAGTTCCCATATGACAGATATTATTGGCATATAATAGGCAAATGAAACATTTTATCTGGTGCGATTAATACAGATATTTCCGATAGTCGATAATTAAGGCACTAATAAAAGGTGTACACAAAGATTCAGGCCACTCACCGCTTTATCTGCCGGTCTCATTTCGTAACCTACCACATTACCCCAAATAGTAACCGGCACTCCAATTTCATTGCAATTTTCATGAAATTTTTGAAGAAGATAGGAGACAACAAGCAAAGGGAGTATGTGGCGATGACAGTGAAAACTCCAATGTGAATACTTTGAGAAGGGAGTAGATGCATAGGGCAAGGAAAGTGTCGGACCACAGCAATGCTGTTAGAGGGAAGATAAAGCACTATTCTATTGTGGGAGAAAAGTTAAATATTGAACAAGTAATAAAGTAAGCGTCTGTGTGTCAAATGGAACCTAATTTTAATTTTTCTAACAAGAAAAAGATTGACAGTACCTCCTACAGTACTGTGCAGAATAAAAATGTTGAATTTCCAAATGATGCATGAAAAGTAGAATTGATGGAGATTGTTGCAAACCTTAAAAACGATTCCGTTGCTTATGAAATAGCATTAGAAAATGAACATTCGTACTACGGTTGGGGAATATGGGGAATTTGCAAACAACATTATATCCGACACATTGGCGAGAAAGGTTATGGCAGAGAAATTTAAATTGCTTAGATATATGGAAACAATCCATTTATGCAGTTCCACCTGATATGTGCACTGTAGAGCATATCGCAGAAATTATTTTAGATTGGTTATACAGGGAAGTGCGAAGTTTAATCGAGAAGATGTAGCTCCATTAATAATAATAATTAATTTGGAAGATGATTCATGTGAAGAATGTTTTTGTAACTGATGATTCAGATTCATGTTTTCCGGTTTATTCAGATATCAACCTCAAGGTTTGAAGTCATCAAAATGGTCAGTGAACGGAGAAATCCGAAAGGAATGCGTCTTCCATTTTGATTTTTACCAGGACGAAAACAGCAAGATCGGGGAATAACTTTGTCGAAAGTGTATTGCTCTTGCGAGGTTCCACACCAGCTGAAACGATGCACGTTGATGTTTTTAGAAAAAAATATGGCGTTCCTAGAATGTTGCAATTCGTGAGGTGATTTCTATTGTTACACAATTTGAATGTTTTGTGGATTTTCTTTTATTGTCTTTGTTAATTTTGTTCGTGTATCTGCGTGGGCTATGCTATGCCATGGTTTTTGTCCAGAAGAAGGTTTCCCTGATGTGGCCTGGTTGTGTGCATAATATATTTAAGATATTTTCGTCTTTTCATACGCACAAAATTATGAGCTTTTATTCAATTTCCTTTCTGCTACTGCTACCCAGATTCGAAAGTGCCGCGAGACGTTTGGCACGAAAGTAAAGGTGGCTCTGCTGGTGAGTATGGGGTAAGTCAAGATTGCAGTCGCTTCTCAACTTCTGATGCTAAGTACTGCGGGCGTCGTTATTACGTCTAAATAATAATGTCTTGTAAAACATCGTGACATAGGTAACATGTTACAAATAACCACCGAAATTTTTTTACCATTGGGTCAGTAGAAGTTGTTAATGTAATGGGTACCTATATCCTACGCACAATGCAGCACTGTCTATATAGCTGCCTACATACGTATTCTCTTCCATTGATTGCGCATGATACTGATACTATGTCAACATACTTAGTGATGACGTCATAATACATCAACGACTTGCGCGCAAACTAGGAAAAATCCTACTATTTATCAAGTTTTTTGAAGAAGCAGAGATAGGATAATCCCACTTTCTTGTGTACATTAGTTCGAGTCATGGCTGAATAGGTTAGTTGCCGGAAATACTAACAAAAGTCTTCTCTCGTGTTTTGAACGTTTTTGTAAATATTTTCGCACATCACCAAAAAAGGAAGCAATCATTTGTAGTGCTTTCCCAAGCTGGAATGCTTGCTATTTTGCATTGCTACCGCAAATCCCAGATATTGGAAGAATATTTACAGTCATGGAAATTAATTAGAAACCATATAGGTTACGTAAAATTAGCGGCACATTTTCCAAGAAAATATCAAAATTCGAACTAATTATTTGGTAAAAATTCAAGCTCTGCGCCTTTACCATTATCTCTATTAATTCACATTAGATTCCTCATTATTACTCAGCAAAAAAACGCTAGGTGCCTTTTTGAGGGTGTCTTAATTGGTACCAATGACGTAAATCGAACCATGTGGATTCAAGTCGATTATCACGTTGCTATTCCAATTAGTTTGTTTTCATGGAAATTCTCAAAGGAAGATAAGATAGCTTTATCTAAGTTGATTGCAAATATTAACTACGGACGTTGCCGACTGTTGAACGGAAAAATATTTAATTAATTACGAACACAGCATCTACATTATAGATAATAATACAACGTGTAAATTGTTATAGTCTAAAAACTAATTTGTAAACATGCTGACCACTAACATGGTTGCAATTCCAATTATGTAAAGAGATGGCCCAAAGGATGGCGAGAAGTTGCACAAATCCTTGTCGCAGGTAGTACACCCTGTTGTATTGCCACACTCGTCATTTTTAGCACACGACTGTTTTTGAATAGCCCCTATAATTAGTAAAAAGAAATGGTGAGTGTCTCAGTAAATCTTAAGGGTTTTACCGCTATCGTTTTTTATAACCATGCATAGGGTTTGATCCTCGGTACAGTTGGTCGTTTCATTCTT
The DNA here is from genome assembly GCF_008802855.1 of Photinus pyralis. Lineage (NCBI taxonomy): Eukaryota > Metazoa > Arthropoda > Insecta > Coleoptera > Lampyridae > Photinus > Photinus pyralis. Next base: position 715,432 of record NW_022170819.1, on the reverse strand, counting down.
TCCTGCACATTCAGATTCACACTTGTAGCATTGTAAAGAATCAACTAAAATAAATGGATAGAAATTAATCTAAACTAAAGGAAAGTGTAGTCGACGGTTTACCAATTTGCCATACTGCGAATAATACAACAAACAGCAATATCAAGTGAAAACGTAAAGACACCATTATTGCTAACGTAGCTATCTCACAATTGCAACTGACAGAAGTAATCTCTTGTATTACAGTTTATTATAACAGGGGAATAAAAAATGGGATGATACACCTTATCATTAGGTACACATGATATACGTGTACACACTATTTGCAAGGTTATAAGAATGAAGGCGAATTTACATGTTTCCGTTAATCTCGGAACCCCCCATAAAGTTCTTAAAATAGTCTTCCATAAGCTGAATAAATCTAAAACAACTAAGCAACTGCAACATGTTGAGGTAAGTGCCTCCTAGAATATGGAATAAGGGAAAATTTTACCTCGAGCATTGCATTCTTGTTAAACAAGTCGATAAATGCCGGCTCTAGGATCTCTCACTTTTCATAAATTTCCCCAGGTATACAAGGGCAAATTAATATCGCAATAATCGAAACGTATGTAGCAATGTGACTTGTTATCTGTATAACATACCATAATTTAATAACTTTGTCTATATCACCTGTTTAGCATAAGCGTTAGCATGTCCTAGTTTGGTTCCTGTACCGTAATCATGAAGCATATTTTACATACTTACCTACCTTCAAGGTTAATATGCATGGTTGTATTCAAGAAGCATCCCACTTGCATCTTCGTTCTCCCAAGAAACCTGTGTCTTGAACTATCCAGTATTTATAAAGCCATTCTTTTAATTTCCTACCGATGAGTAAAAGAAAATGCAAGTGCTGGTGGAGGTGCTATAAAAGAAAGGAAACTGCTCACCTGATTTGGCCTAGTCAGTCGGTTAATTTGCTATTGCGCTCTCAGCACTTGAATTGCGTGAATTTCGGATTTATGGCTCAGTGGTAAGAGCATTGGGTTATAAATCCGAAGGTCGGGTGTTCGAACCTGGGTTGAGGTGAATTTTTCATCTGTGGCGGAGATGGAAATTAACCTTAGGCCAGTTCCGAGCATTCTACCAGCTACTCCGAATTAGGTTTTCCTGCAGTTTTCCTAATTCGTAAGGTAAATACCGGAGTAGTATAGACCATCTTAAGACCTTCTGCAGAGGCACCTCTAAATAGCATTATGCGGGTCACTCTGTAATTGGGCGCATGCCTGTTGAGGGCCCAAAACAAGAGAGGGATAATAATAATAATAATAATTTCACTATATTCGCTATAGCCATATAGTCCAGTAACTTTGTTTCTAAAAATGGGGGGTACCAAGCGTCAAATCCGGTAGTTCTGTTTTTTGTGGGATCGCTTATGTTGTTAACCCAATGTATAATTCAAGTTTTCGACCTCGTGCGGCGAACGCAACATAGTCAAATATACTAAAAACCGAGGAATTTTCGTTTTCTTTTCAGATTTTGACGATTTTAACCCTGAAGGACCAGTTTACCAAAAATCGACTGCACCAAAATTTCTCGGGAAAACACTTTTTCTTATTAATTTTGGTGCGTAGAATCCAAAACAATTCGTACTTTTTCGATCGGATTTCTCAATCAAAAGTTATGGACTAGAAACCAATTTCGAAAGAAAATTCAAAGGGCTGTAACTTTTGAACTAGTAGCCCAATCTTGGAACTGTTTGAAATTATGGATTCTACGGGCCACATTCTATAAGAAAATTTTTTTCCGGGTCGATCTGAGACAATTTTTTTTTCGGGGCTCAAAAAAAGGCAGTGTATAACCTTCTTTTTTTACCAAAAATCGACTGCACCAAAATTTCTCGGGAAAACACTTTTTCTTATTAATTTTGGTGCGTAGAATCCAAAACAATTCGTACTTTTTCGATCGGATTTCTCAATCAAAAGTTATGGACTAGAAACCAATTTCGAAAGAAAATTCAAAGGGCTGTAACTTTTGAACTAGTAGCCCAATCTTGGAACTGTTTGAAATTATGGATTCTACGGGCCACATTCTATAAGAAAATTTTTTTCCGGGTCGATCTGAGACAATTTTTTTTTCGGGGCTCAAAAAAAGGCAGTGTATAACCTTCTTTTTTTACCAAAAATCGACTGCACCAAAATTTCTCGGGAAAACACTTTTTCTTATTAATTTTGGTGCGTAGAATCCAAAACAATTCGTACTTTTTCGATCGAAAGAAAATTCAAAGGGCTGGAACTTCCGTTTTCTTTTCAGATTTTGACGATTTTAACCCTGAAGGTTTAAAACAGCGACAAATGCGCGCAAGAACCACTGTAAAAAAATTATTAAAGATTTAGTCGTGAATGAACGTACTCAACTAAAAAACTGAATTTTTAACAGTAGACAATAAAGAATACCCAGCAGCCCAGGAAGCGCATTGTCAGTGAGTCACCTGAGCACTGAGTAGTACTGCCCTAAATGCTCTTAATATACCTACATAAAGCTATGTCGGTAAAGACGCAATTCTCCAATAACACGATACCTGATTCCTCTTTTTTTGATCCGTCGGCGTCGGTCATAAAAGTCTGTATAATAGCATTGTATACGATTTTCGAAGACGATTTTTCTGGGATATCTTCGGAAATAATCGGAAATTTTTCTGGTTTACTTTACACCGTAATAATAACTCTTTAAATTGCGCAACTTTTCCCTAATGTGACCATAGTCGTATCATTTATGGTTTCCGAGATTTCCACGATAGATACCCCTATCTTGGACAAAGTGTATATTATTTTGAATTTGAAGACTAAACTGAAGGGTGCCAAATCAAATTGATTCCAGATTCATCCGTGCCAGAAGAGCATGCTTGACTTTTGTGTTGATTATTCATCAATGTCCTTGCGGTCGGAAAACTGTATCTTTAGTTAATTTAGTTAATTTAACGTATCGTTTTTTTGAGGGAATAAAGTTAAAGTTAGTTTGGGTCACAGAGATCGTTTGATTTTTTTCAATCTAATAGTGCCATCCAAATCGATATGTTTTTAATGCGTTTGGCCCACCCTGAAAGTTAATGTTGCACAAAAGTCCAATTGATGGCTGTATTAAAATTTAAAATGTGGAATCACTCGAGGGAACCTAATTGATGACTGTGTTAACACTCGGGAGCGTTGTATACCAGCAATGGGAGTATGTGAACCCTTGACGAAATTCAACTGATGGTGGGGGAAAAATCCATCAGCGCGATTTTAGTCTTATCATTACCTAACAGATAATCGAAAAAACACATACTTCTATCCTACTTGATTAGTCCATGAGATAGATCGCCAACTGTTAGCATCATGCATTTACGACCTCTACTTCCCGTAGGTCTCTTATTATTCATAGTAGGAACAGGTATGAGCCCTTTCCGTTAGATACTCTCTAATTACGTTGTCATACAGGATCATGCCTAAGTTGCTTGCTCTGCAAGGACTTGTTGGATTGTAAAGGCAACACGACCGAAAAGATTGAATGCCACATGATGGAAGATGTTTGCTTTCAAATTTTTCATCCAGAAACAGGTTAGCTGGAATAACCACGGGCACGGTGTAATGTTTCTTATTTTAGGAGCCGTGTTCAGGAGAGCATGTGGTGCACCTACTGTTTGTGACATTTATGCAAAGTGTTCTACGTGTAATGTTAACGACTGTAACTCGTCGATGAATATTTTACCATCTTTTTTAATGATCAGTCTAGCAACCGTAATCGCCATGAAGTTATTCTGATTCGTATCTGAGTACAAGTACATAGATAGATGTACCTATTTTAAAATGATTAGTTATCTATAAGATTAAAATTTTTAAAGTACAGACTGTCCTTGCCTCTATCCTGTTCTTGTGGATAGTGTCCCGAATCTTATCTTGGATTTTTTCATCCTGGCCGAAGGAAGTCTTCCAATGCAACGAATAGCCCTTGGTTTCAGAGTCATATCATTGAATAAAAATATTCAATGGTTAATTGGAGAAATGTATGCCTCGTCACATGGTTTCCAAAATGCCTGAGCAATTCGCGGTTTTTTTTTGCTCACTACTCAGAAGTTTTGGCACAATTTTTTTGTTTACTAAATGCACTGCAACCACGGAATCTACACTTCTACAGCATTTGCAATATCTACAGAATCTACAACACCAGCTGTAAGGTACATTGTACATGCAATGGAGCTACAATGCATACAGATGCCCACGTCCCTAATTGTTATCCGCAATTGAGGAATTTAAATTACGATCTCAACACGAATATATCGTACAGAAGTTTTCAGGTCGCATCAACAGCTAAGGATATTAAAAATCTGAAGAACCTAAAAAACAAGAATGGGAAAAGAACTAAAGAAATGGAATTCATCAGCGACGAATTGGAAGAGCCCGAAGCACCTGAGGGACCTAAGCCATTGAAAAAATTTAAGCTGAATCTTTAGAAGGAAATAGGAGATCTATGGAGTTCAGAATACTACGAACCGAGACGATATAAACAGCCAAAAGAATTTGGGATAAAGGTAGACATGCATTACTTATTTAGTTAGCATGCAGTAAATCGTGCTAGGATAAAAAAAGATCAAGAAAATCACTATAACTACAATCAGCTTGCTGCAAATTATGTACATCCACGTCGTTCTACGTATAGAACCTACTTACCCATCTGTGGTTCCTTACCAGTTCCCCCAAACTTTTGCCGGTTGCAATGTAACAACGTGGGATTCTATTTCTAATCGTTTAGGATACGCGAACCCACGTAATAGATACGATAGATAATGATAGCGTAATTTGTACACACACATTCTATAAGGAAAATTTTTTTTCCGGGTCGATCTGAGACAATTTTTTTTCGGGGCTCACAAAAAGGCAGTGTATAACCTTCCTTTTTTACCAAAAATCGACTGCACCAAAATTTCTCCGGAAAACACTTTTTCTTATTAATTTTGGTGCGTAGAATCCTAAACAATTCGTACTTTTTCGATCGGACTTCTCAATCAAAGGTTATGGACTAGAAACCAATTTCGAAAGAAAATTCAAAGGGCTGTAACTTTTGAACTAGTAGCCCAATATTGGAACTGTTTGAACTTATGGATTCTACAGGCCACATTCTATAAGAAAATTTTTTTTCGGGTCGATCTGAGACAATTTATTTTTCGGGGCTCAAAAAAAGGCAGTGTATAACCTTCCTTTTTTACCAAAAATCGACTGCACCAAAATTTCACTAAGATAGGTTTAATCCATAAGAGTCCGTCGTATATATTCAGAGATTTGTTATAGCCGGAGCACTAGTACATTTTTGTAAAAAAAATTGGTTTTATTTCGGTTTCTTAAAAGTACCTACATCAAAATAGTTAGCTTATGGCATATTCAAATTCTTCATTCCCGGAAAAACCTGCTTGCTACAAACGCAGAGACACCGATTAAAAGGAAAGACGGCAGAATGGTGGGCGTCGAATTGCAGAAGTCTGAAGTACACGTTTTGCACGATGCGTACATTTCACAGAAATCTTTAGTTTTGCAACCTCTTTCCATTACATTCCCTGTGATAAAGAGTTAGAAGGAAACGGAAGAACAAAAAGGAGTACTTACCGGATTTGGGGTTCGACAGACTAAAGCATACATCTTTTTCAGTCGTGCAATTGCTTTCTTTGGACAATTCTGCTTTACAGGCATCCTTTTCACACTGGTAGCACGTGAGACTGTACGCTGCATTGATTGAAAATGTTAAATTACGTATCTACGGTATCCCCGGACACTTACCGTTCTGCACACAGATCAACAGCGCACACGCGAAAATTATTAAATGCCTTGCTGCCATCACGATTTCTAATTATCAAGTTTTGGGCGAATCGCCTTTTTATACCAGAGCTTATGAAATAACTACGTTTCAATCAATCCGTACCAATGATTGGTTACCTTCTATCTCGTTATCTTCTGACATCATTATTTCGGCAAACACTCCTGAGTAGGTAGGATAATGTTCAAAATTAGGCCGAGATTAGTTGGCTTATCAATCCCCATTAAGTATTAAATTATGAAAAATTGAAAATGTACCTATACTTAAAGGTGATCGTAAGGTCGGCGTTCGAGTCCAATCTACAGCCTGCTGGAAAATAATGCTTCTGGTGTGTAGATAACGGCGAGAGTGCACTGTCTCTTATGGATCTTTTTCTTAATAATTCAACAGACCGGTCACTGAGATATCTTAACGCTCATTATCTACAAAATTTTTCACTGTATCGTAGAACTCGACTGTGCTGACTTGTGATTTTAAAGTGGAAAAGGTTTGGCGTCCTGAGGATACCATTGGTTCAATGCAGTTTCGCCACTTTGGTTATTGAAATTAGTTGTTCACGAAAATCCCGAGGATAGGAAAGTGGCACAGTGGAGTGTTTTGAATTATACTCGTATAGACATCATCCAAAGGGACGCAAGGCAAAAAAATAAATTGAATACTTACAAGATATGACTATTACACCCATTATCATCTTGATATAGCTTTTTCGTGAGTGGGCAAAGCACTGAGTAATGAGACGTATGTCACTTTCAAAGTTGTTTCACGAATTGCAAATCCCTTAAAGAATATTTTTTGTAGGAGAGGTCGTCTCCAAAAGAAGATTCTCCCCAAGGAAACTTTGCGTGCATCGAAACTCGTTCTCTAGGTTACGTTCAGAAAAGCTCGACCCGATGACTGAGACTCGGTGTGTGTGCGCTATGCGTTGTGCTCCCTTCTGCAGTTGTCTTATAATTAAAATTCGTTCCGATGAATTTGATTCCGAAAACTCTCCTTCAAGGATACTCGGTCCCAGGAAAATTCACACCCGGAGTATTCACCCTAGCCTACCTGCTCACTCGTCACTCACTCATTCAAGGAATATTCATGTTCGGGAAAACCTAAACCCAAAACAATTGCCCTTAAACACACTCCTATGTATATGTCGTAGTCTTTTAGTGAAATCAGTCATTTCACGAAACGCCTAGTCCGAGGCCTAGTCATTTAGTGAAACGCTGAAAATTTGTACGTGTGGGGTAATTTCCCTTCCCCTTCTAGATCGATAAGGATACCATTTATCGATCTCTAATGGGAAGGGAATCCAATCGCTTGGTCCTGGAAAGTAAACTGTTCCACAGTTTCATATAAATGACTAGACTTTTCATGAAATGTCCAATTTCATTAAACGGCTGCGACATATACAATACTAAATTTTCCTCTTACAATGCGTTCAAAAATGAGTTGCTGTCGAGTCAACTTTGGAATTTTTGTTTACCTACATCTGAAACCGTACTTAACTTAAACTTTTTTTTTTAATGTCGTACGTTGGTATATTCTGAATAAAAAATGCTACTTAATACAGTATTACCTTTGTTACGTGTCATATAAAAAATAAAGTTGATGATTTAACCGAAACGAAACGTTGTATTGAATATCTCTCTAGGCTGTCTTGTGGAGCTCAAATAGTGGCAGTGAGCAAGTGTTTCTATCTTCTACAAGCCAAAGAATTAACGTTCCAACTACATCGGGTAACCTACCCTCAACCCATATCAACAAAGCAGTTCTCTTCTTTCATCGAAAATCAATAATCAAACCACTTAGTGGCCAATCCAGCAACAGAAGTAAGGAATCGACGCAAAAATCACAAAATACCTCTGATATGCCCTTACCAATACCACTAGCTAAGTGACCTAGCAAGAAACGCAAAGTAAATCTTATCTCGGAAAATACCAAAACAATAAATTATTGTGCATTTATCTGATTTTTCCCAAGCATCCCCCTCCCCAATAACACTAGAACTGCGACGGATTTTACCCGCGCCTAGAAAGATTACAACTTATATGCTACGTCGCCCTCGAAGTCATCCGTTTACAAGAAACTAATCACAGAAAGTACCTAAAAAATTATATAGGATATCATCAAATAATAACAGACTGTGCTCGTGCTAGCGGCGGAACATCCATTTTCGTTTCTACCGGTCTATTTTCTCAAGAATTCCACCTTAATGCCTATCTCGAGGCTCCTTTGGTATCTTCGTAAACACCAGATCGTGAACCAGGCATAGTCGGGTTGCTCATCACATCAAAGTACCACCGGCAACCCAGAATTCTTGCAAAACGAAATCGCCAGATGGCCTTAATCGGAAACAAAACGTGATAGCTGTAGTCTTTACTCATTGAGACTGACAGGGCACAGTTAGTGGATAACTAACTGCTACTTTCCCTGCATGGAGTAAACCAATACTTAATATCAATACGAGCCTACAGAAATATATTAAAGGGACGATCATAGTACATATAAACCACTTTTCCAAGAACTGGTTGTGATAGCCCTTCTATTACTGCTTCACGTTCCCCCTACTTGATAGTAAATAAACCCACCTTTATGAAGAACAAAATTACTATATTGAAAAAATAAAATAAAATAAATTCAAATTCCACTGCACTTTACAGTTGTTTTATATTAATTACTCAATTGTAGTTATATCTATCCTGAATCTGAATCCAACTTCTACCCGAATATAATTTGAAATCTACAAAAACTTGAAAAATTTAATAAGGTTCCGTTACATGGTGGAATCCAGTCACGGTAATAATGTCGGATGTTCAATAATTTCAGTCAACAAATTACTTATTCAGTACTTGCTTCCAGTAATTCTAGCACTAGGATACCTACATATACCGGAGAATTATAAGGAATCTTTACGACCTTACATTCAATCGACCTATCATAGAGACATACAGCTATGTTCACCGACTCACTCCTCGCTATCCACTCTATCGGCAACATATTCACAGAGAATCCAATAGCACAAAGCATTCACGACACCTACGGAACAATTGTCGACAACGGAGGCCAAGACCATATCTGCATGGTATACATATTGAACAACCTCAATAGAAATAGGAACTAAGATAAAATAGTGCTCTTTTAATTCTTTACCAAATAATTCGTGACAATGGTTGAATGTATAACATACTAGTGTTACACTGTTACCGTTTACTTAAAATTGCTTCTATAGTAGGTGTATTTTATATAGAAAAATTATATGGATCTGTCTCACCTTTCGTAAACCCAAATTGTAGCATCTAAAACGTTTTAATTAGTAATAGCTAACCAGACTTGCAATTACATTAATCTTTTATATAGCAGCTATACCCATATAAAGAACTATTTACCAAAGCTTCAACTTTATGGCACTTTGCAGTAAGACATCGACAGAAAGACAAGGACGGACGGACAACCGGAGATATTTTGGCGTGCAAGAGAAGAATAATCCTTCACATAAATTTAATATCATTAGCGTCTTGATTACTTATGCAAACAGCGCCAAATGTGTAAACAAAACCCCTTTCACTTTCAAAGAACTAATATCAACAAAGTTCCGAAAATCCAGAATCCAGAATCCAGTGGAGAACTTTTCGCTATCTTACAGTCTCTTATCTATGTAGCTAAAAGAGATAATATTACAAACTGTTTAATTGTGTGTGACTCTTTAAGTGCCTTACAATCTATTCAAAAATACGACCCCAACAATGAAATAAGCGACAAAATACTGGCTCAGTATGCACACACAGTTTCGATTAAGAAAAATGTAAGGTTTTGCTGGATTCCATCCCATGTAGGCATCAAAGGGAATGAAAAGGCAGATCGGGCAGCAATAACAGCATCCGCCTCTCCGGAAGCAGCGGAAATCAACGACACTACCCTTAGTGATTTAAAGAGCCACTACAAACAAGTCCTCCAAGCCGCTTGGCAAGAAGAATGGTCCGCAATACAATGTCGTTCCTCAAAAACATATCTTTATTTGAAAAAATCTAACCGTACAAGAGCTAATGGCCTATTTTGCAGTCGAAGCTCTTTAATTATAAAAAAAAAAAAAAAAAAACCCCTTCGTTACAATTTCTGTGTCATTTTTATCCCACAATGACGTCAACGATAAACGTATGTACTATACCTAATACTGAGCTAGCTATTCTCATGTAATTTACACTCCCTGCTTTGAACCCACTTGAAACCACCAATGGACGACACAAAAATATAAAAAAATTCGAAAGTTGCACTTGATGAGGGCCGACAGAAGTGACTCTCCTTCGATCTCTTTTGTTTTCCGCGATGTATTATAAATAAGTCTATGATAACACAAGTAAGTTATTTATTTATCATATGGGTGGCACTCCCGGGTTACACACGTTTTTAGATTGCATCAACAGCCGTCTGTGTGACCTAACGACAAGCGTGGTATGACTGTCGGGACCACCAGCTCTACATGCCCTTCGAAGCATGGTAGTCAGGAGATGTTCTGTACCACTAAAAACTGGAAAGTTGTGAGACTCAAACTCACCACAAGTGAGATTATACTTGAAGCGTGGGATTTGTAAAAAACGCGCGTTTAAGGGTTCGAGCCCTCGTCATCAAAATCGATAGATGGCGGTCTTACCTAATTGTCGCTTATATTTTATAATAGCGACAAATTATTACGTATAAATAACAATAATATTAAACTCATTTTATTTACTCTGACGCTATGAAACAGTTAAAATGCAATTTCAAATACAGAGTCGACCATTTTAATGCGATATATCCATCCCATCTACAGCATTTGCAATATCTACAAAATCTACAATACCATCTGTAAGGTACATTGTACATGCAATGCAGCTACAATGCATACAGATGACCTGCATGTCCCTAATTGTTATCCGCAATTGAGGAATTTAAATTACGATATTGTAATCAACACGAATACTCGTATATGAAATATTGGCATGCTAAGGATATTAAAAATCTGAAGAACCTAAAAAACAAGAATGGAAAAAAAAACTAAAGAATGGAATCCATCAGCGACAAATTGGAAGAGCCCAACCACCTGAGGAACCTAAACCATTGAACAAATTTAAGCTAAATCTTTAGAAGGAGATAGGAGATCTATGGAGTTCAGAATTTTACGAACCGAAATAAAAGAATTTGGGATACATTCGAACGGTCTAAAAAGGTCTAAGAATATCTAAAGGATCTCAATAGTTTGAAAAATTTATCTGTAGATTTGCTTGCAATAAAAATTACGATAACGATTCAGAGTAATTGGTACAATCATTCAAAGAAGATGCGAACTCAAGAGTCGAAAAATTCGGAAAAATAGAAACGCTTGAAGGAATTGAATTAGTGTGAGTAATGACATCCAGTTCTTAGTGTTTTTCCATCAAAAGGTAGACATGCATTATTTATTTAGTTAGCATGCAGTAAATCGTGCTAGGATCAAAAAGGATCAAGAAAATCACTATGTCTACAATCAGCTTGCTGCAAATTATCTACGTCCACGTCGTTCTACGTATAGAACCTACTTAGCCATCTGTGGTTCTTTACCAGTTCCTCCAAACTTTTGCCGGTTGCAATGTAACAACGTGGGATTCTATTTCTAATCGTTTAGGATACTCGAACTCACGTAATAGATAAGAAAGATAATGATAGCGTAATTTGTAGATGGAATAGAAACATTTAATCCATAAGAGTCCGTCGTATTTATTCAGAGATTTGTTATAGCCGGAGCACTAGTACATTTTTGTAAAAAAAAAGGGTTTTATTTCAGTTTCTTAAAAGTACATCAAATTAGTTAGCTTATGGCATATTCAAATTCTTCATCCCCGGAAAAACCTGCCTGCTACAAGCGCAGAGACACCGATTAAAAGGAAAGACGGCAGAATGGTGGGCGTCGAATTGCAGAAGTCTGAAGTACATGTTTTGCACGATGCGTAAATATCGCAGAAATCTTTAGTTTTGCAACCTCTTTCCATTACATTCCCTGTGATAAAGAGTTAGAAGAAAACGGAAGAACAAAAAGGAGTACTTACCGGATTTGGGGTGCGACAGACTATAGCATACATCTTTTTCCGTCGTGCAAAATTGTTCTTTGGACACTTCTGCTTTACAGGCCTCCTTTTCACACTTGTAGCACGAGAGACTGTACGCTGCATTGATTGAAAATGTTAAATTACGTATCTACGGTATCACCGGACACTTACCGTTCTGCACACAGAGCAACAGCGCACACGCGAAAATTAATAAATGCCTTGCTGCCATCACGATTTCTAATTACAAGTTTTGGGCGAATTGCCTTTTTATACCAGAGCTTATGAAATAACTACGTTTCAATCAATCCGTACCATTGATTGGTTACCTTCTATCTCCTTATCTTCTGACATTATTTCGGCAAACACTCCTGAGTAAGTACGTAGGATCATGTTGAAAACTAGGTCTAGATTACCTGGCTTATCGATGCCCATTAATTGTTGAATCATGAAAAATTGAAAAATGTACCTATACTTAAAGGTGATCGTGAGATCAGCGTTCGAATCCCATCTACAGCCTGCTGGAAAATAATGCTTTTGATGTGTAAATAACGGTGAGAGTGCTCTGTCTCTTATGGATGTTTTCCTTAATAATTCAACGGGCCGAGGTATCTTAACGCTCATTATCTACGAAAGTTTGCACTGTATCGTAGAATTCGACTGTGCTGATTGTGATAGCAAAGTGGAAACAGTTTGGGGTCCTGAGGATCAATGCAGCCTCCTCACCGCTTTGGTTAATGAAATTAATTGTTCTTGAAAATGCCGAGGATTAAGAAAGTGGCATAGCAGAGTGTTTTGAATTCCATAGACATCATCAAAAGAGACGCAAGGCAAAAAAACAAATTTAATACTTACAAGATGATTATTGCACCCATTATCATCTTGATATAGCTTTTTCGAGAGGGAGCAAAGGACAGAGGAATGACACGTATGTAGGTAACTTTCAAAGTTGTTTCACGACCTGCAAATCCCTAAAAGAAAAATTTTTTGTAGGAGAGGTCGTATCCAAAAGATTCGGCCACAGAAGATTCTTCCCAAGAAAACTGTGCGTGCACCGAAACTCGTTCATTAGATTACGTTCAGAAAAGCTCGACCCGATGACTGAGACTCAGTGTGTGTGCGCTATGCATTGTGCCCCCTTCTGCAGTTGTCTTATAATTAAAATTCGTTCCGGTGAACTTGATTAGAAAAACTTTCCTCCTAGGAAACACGGTCCCAGGAAAATTCACACCCGAAGTATTCACCCTAGCCTAGTTTTGTGGTTTTTTATATGTTGTGATCTAGGGGATGTGCGTGTGAATATTTTATATACTCCTATTTTGCCTATTGCAGTTATGTCTGGTGTATTGTTTGTTATGGTTTTGTCTGTTGTGACACTCCTGTCTCGATGTGAACTTTACATTTCCGGACATTTTATATTCTGGTCATGGATTAAATAAGTTCAACTCTCTAACGGGCATCGAAGATACCCTTAAAAGTAAAAGTATAAAATGGTTGGAGTCCTATTTGCATAAACTAAATTTGAACCTGCACAGCATTGACAAACATTTCTCTTAGCCACGCTTGTCCGGGTAATAAGAATGTTTCCAGGGGCGGACTGACCCGGGGGGGCGGGTGGCGATTGCCACCTGGCCTGTACGTCATAATGGCCCGTTGGAAATTTATAAGTATGTGCTGTATTTAGTTTCTTGCACTATTAATAAATTATTAACACGTTTCTCTAAATCGGGTTGATGTTAGGTTGTTAACAAATTAAAAAATTCTGTTTTAATTGAAGTGTTTTACAATGAATTTATCATTTTTTGTCGTAGCATGAAAGTACTGAAATACAATGATGTTACTTTTAATTATCAGCTGCAATTTAAAAAAAACCTGTATTGTAATTGATTTCCGAAAAAGGAGTACTTTAAAATGAAGCAAAAAATGTTTTTGTGGTGCACTGCAGAGCTACCCCAACATTTTTTCCGGGTCGATCTAAGACAATTTTTTTTTTCGGGCTCAAAACCTTCCTTTTTTACCAAAAATCGACTGCACCAAAATTTCTCGGGAAAACACTTTTTTTTATTAATTTTGGTGCGTAGAATCCAAAACAATTCGTACTTTTTCGATCGACTTCTCAATCAAAAGTTATGACTAGAAACCAATTTCGAAAAAAATTCAAAGGGCTGTAACTTTTGAACTAGTAGCCCAATCTTGGAACTGTTTGAAATTATGGATTCTACAGGCCACATTCTATAAGAAAATTTTTTTTCCGGGTCGATCTGAGACAATTTTTTTCGGGGCTCAAAAAAAGGCAGTGTGAACCTTCCTTTTTTACCAAAAATCGACTGCACCAAAATTTCTCGGGAAAACACTTTTTTTTTATTAATTTTGGTGCGTAGAATCCAAAACCATTCGTACTTTTTCGATCGGACGTCTCAATCAAAAGTTATGGACTAGGAAGTGGGGCGGACTGGCCCGGGGAGGCGGGTGGCGATTGCCACCTGGCCTGTACGTCATAATGGCCCGTTGGAAATTTATAAGTATGTGCTGTATTTAGTTTCTTGCACTATTAATAAGTTATTGACACGTTTCTCTAATTGGGGTTGATGTTAGGTTGTTAAAAAATTAAAAAATTCTGTTTTAATTGAAGTGTTTTACAATGAATTTATCATTTTTTGTCGTAGTATGAAAGTGCTGAAATACAGTGATAGGCGACGCACCTCGTGTGGATTGTATATTTTGTTACTTTTAATTATCAGCTGCAATTTAAAAAAAAACTGTATTGTAATTGATTTCCGAAAAAGGAGTACTAAAATGAAGCAAAAAAATGTTTTTGTGGTGCACCACAGAGCACCCCCCCCCCCTTCTTTACTACACTAATACTTTAATGGCCCGTAACCTATGCAATTCCACCTGACCCGTAAGTACCCAGTCCGCCCCTGTGTTTCTATTATACTCCTGACCTTGCGGAAGTTTGGCCCTTAAATTCTAAATCTCGATTCAATTGTTCCTTTCCGACCAATCCATTTGCCAGAAAATCTCACATTTATCTACTGTCGAACTGATAGAAGGTAATAAGGCGGAACCCCATCATGTTGAAAATGAAAGACCTTACAAAATCATGTTATCAGTCGAATTGGTTTGATTTTCCAGATTTATAGGAATATATAGTTTCCTCCAGCAGATTTAAATGGAGTTCACAGCGTTTAGATCTTCTCTAATGAATAAAAGTCCAATATTAATTATTTTCTTTCCCTCAACATTCCTGGATTTTCATAGCTCCAGAACCAACAATTTTGTTTGTTACCACGTCCGTTAAGAAAATTGTACGCTTTTCACTAAAACAAGTGTTGTGCAACATAATTTGATTTGTGTTTACAAACTCGGTCATAGTTTCACAATATTCGATCAGTCGGTTGAAGTCGTCTTCAAGGAGCCGTTGATGAATTTGAATTTTGTACCTACGAGTACATTCAGCCCTACTCACTGCCCTACTGTTTCGTGAGAGACTCCTATTTGGCGTGGTACAGCACCTGGTGAGGTGATCGATTCCATTAAAAACAAATATAGCTACAATCTTGTTTGCGACCTTTTATATTTCAATCTCAGATATGTGGATTTTTAAATAGTCCTACAACTGTTATACAAGACATTTTTTGATAACCCCTGTATATTTTGAAATAATGGACCGTTCTGGTAATTTTTCCTAACCCTGTATAAACAGAATAAACGCGCAACCCCTTTTCCCTATTTACATTTTAGATCTTACCTCTAGTCCCACTGAAGGGTTAATCTAATTTACTCCGTAACCAGCCAATAAATTGACATGCTTTTGCTTTTTTCGAAATTTGTTGATTCACTGTACCTATATCTGCACCAATAGCGACTAATTAGGGCAAGTGAAATGTGTCGAAAGATGATAACCAATCAAATGTAAATAATGGGTGCAAAAGGTATAAATAATAATGACACTGTTTTCATCAAAAGATTGCCATGGTGACGAGGCGTGTAATCATTTTTGTATTTCTCGTTCTATTCACAGTTTTCAATACAGGCAAGTACTTTGCCCAATATATTGTTTAAATGTTTTTGGTTACAGGGCGGACCATAAAATGTCTCCAATGCAATGAAAAATTGTGCGCGGAAAATCATACGCATGTCCAAGATCCTTGCCCCCACCGTGACAACGTGTGTTACACCCTCAGA
The DNA here is from genome assembly GCF_008802855.1 of Photinus pyralis. Taxonomy (NCBI): domain Eukaryota; kingdom Metazoa; phylum Arthropoda; class Insecta; order Coleoptera; family Lampyridae; genus Photinus; species Photinus pyralis. The sequence goes on along the minus strand of NW_022170819.1, from coordinate 699,392 downwards.
AACCCAAAAACCCGTAAGTAATTTGTTACTACCATCAAGCTGGAAGCTAATGCGTAATTTCTTAGGCAAAGTGATCAAGAAGGCTTGCGGAGAACCTGACGTTTGTGATATTTACATTTCATGCTCATCGTGCAAGAAAGATCTTTGCAATACCGACTGAGCAGATCCCAGGTCTAATAAAGCGATCGCATTAATTGCAATCTATTTACTAATAAACTAATGATCATTTTGCATGTTTCGTGATGCAGACACGTTTAAATATTAGCTATTCGCAATGAATCCAATCTAACGCCTCGTTCAAAGTTGAACAGAACAGCCACAAATCAGAGATTGAACTTTATTTTCATGCTAATGTAGTGTTTAGTCAACGATAACTAAATTTAATCAATTAAAACATACTAGAAAGGTAAATAGGTACTTCCTTATAATCAAAGGTGACTAATGTTCTAGTATTTTATTTATCATTGATAGTCTTAACCATCGTCTGTAAATCCGGACGTTAATCCCTTTCTACTTATCTAGTAATTACAGACGAAGACGAAGGGTAGTTTTGGGTTTACGGCAGTGTATCTTATCGAAACAGTAATTTGGCACATTAATTTAAAAATTGTGGTAGAAGAAGCATATTCAAAATGAGGCCCCAAGTAATAAAAAAGGATCCCAAAAATCGCATTTGAGTGTATGAGTTCGCAAATTATTACTTAACTAGAAACACCAGGCGTGGCATCCTACATCAACGATCAGCATTAGTCTGGTGAAATGTAGAAATGCTAAATAAAAATGAGTTTCTTCACGACTTAACTTTTCCACGCGGAAAAATTTTGTTGACCTTCCCTCGTATCGGACCTTCCCTTTATCATACTTATTCCTCACGATTCGCTTTTCATTCAGCGAATTATCTAATCCACAAATGATATTTCACTTCTCCATCTTCAAAACGGTGGGGAAAATGATGCCTTACAGGATTTGTGCAAGTCAACTGAAATTACGACCTTGATTGCGTCCACAATTTTATCAAGAACTTACAAGCTAAGACTTAGAAAAGAAATTTCAAAATTGTACTATCAGAACGCAAAGCTCACAAAACACTGGTGAATTTTAAAATTTGGCAGATTCCAACTACGAATGTCTTACCTTCTCTTGAATTCTAATAGTGAAAACAACAAGCAACGACTTGACAATCCTGGCACAGAAATAATAACGCCAAACTTTGATTGCCAGATTCTTCATTTCACCTAAGAATGACGATTTTATAATTTGACTTTCATCTACTGTCTAGAAAATACTTTCTGAACATTACTTAAAAGGCTCTTGTGCTAGAAACTTCTTCCTGCGATAGACAGAAAGGTGTGAAAGGCATTTTGAGATTATATTCTTACGCCTTCCAGTGCCTTTCAATCCTTTTGCAGGGTGCGTTAATACCTATTTTTTGCATTTTTCTAGGTTAAATTTTTATGGATTCAGTTTTTTAGTGAAATTTAAGCGTCAGAAAAGATCCTAAAATACAAACATATTTTAAAAGCGGAATAACCTAAGGGATTTGAGTTTCAAGAACGTGAAGAATCAGAGAACTCGAAAGAGAGCATTGAAAAGTATTGAATTTGAAACAAGTCGATTACTCAGAGTAATTCAAGAATCCACAGAGGAGGATTCAGTAAATTCGGAAATATAATAGTTTGAAAACCCGAAAGAACACAAACATCTGAAAAACCGGGGGAACATGGCTCCGACAAACCTTAAGGTTCTGAAAACCTCATGGTTTATTAACATTATATAATTTGAGATATGAGAATGATTCAAATAGTCATAAATACGTCAGGAATTGATTGTACAGTGGATTCCAAATTATTGTTCAAGGTTTAAGATTCAAGTCTCTGTCTCTGGCCTAAACGTGATATAAAAATTTAGCATTCAATAACAAGAAATCCCTATTTATTTGCGAATCAAACGGTTAAATTTAACCGAAAGTTTATCTACATAAAAACAAATTGTTTTAACGATCATTACTGTAAAAGTTATCTGTCAGTTAAATGTAACAAGAAGTAGAAAAATTGGTCCTTAGTCAGTATTACAAAGGTCTTTTTTACAGGACGAGCATGCACTGTAAACTTCACAAACGTCCTGCTCGCCACATCCTTTCTTAACCACTTTGTCTAAAAATTAAATTTTCAGTTAGTGATGTCAAACAATAGCAAACCATTTACGAGTTTTTGGATTTCTCAGCGTGTAGCACACGTTGTCGAAGTGAGGACAGGGATCTTGGATGTGCGTGTGATTTTCTGCGCAGAATGCCGCTTTGCATTGGAGACATTTAATACCACGTTTGGCCGCGCTTTCTCCTGAAATCAACGAAAAATAAAAGAAAAATTAAGCGATACACCCACCTGTACAGAAAGCAGTGAATAGAACGAGTAGTACAAGAACAGATACACATCTGAATGCCATCTTGCTGTTTTGTTGAAAATAAAACTTGCATCGTTATTTATACTACTCGAATCCAGTGAACTCACCACCCAGGCTTGATTACTTATCTTCTTGCGACACCTTTTACTTTTCAAATGAGCGACTAATTCAGTAAATATTGCATATGGTAGGGGATGACAGTGATCATTGGACAGTTAATTACGTTACACCCGGATACTCAACTAAGAAAACCTTGCTGAGTAGTGGGTCAAATTATTCCAATGATGAAATTAAGCAGACCCTTTGTTTACGGTTCCTCTTTTCCTCCTTTTTTAATGGTAGACATTTATTAATCTTATCTCTGGTTTGAACTACGTTGTTTACAGGTAAATATAGACTGTTATCGATCTAGATGACTAACAATGTTTTTTAGAAATTAAATGGTCATACTAAATCGAACGTTGGTGTCCTTTCGTTTACAAGGTATGTAAAAATTAATAGCAGCGGAATAAGCCATGCTTTCAAATGAATGGGGGTTTTTAACAACCATTTAACGACACTATCAATGTCCCTTTTTTCCAAAAATTGTGAAACCAACCACGTAGCGTATAGCTTTCTTATCTGTCAAGACTCTTTTCGGTCACAAACGATAAACTATTGCCCAATAAAATAATGGATGTGAAGCTATCGGTTCTAGCTAACCATGGTACCTCACTTTTTGTACGTGTTTATGTCGTTTACCTACAGTTTCCATTAGCATTACTGTACACATGAACACAGTCACACAATTTATGATTATTATAGATGCGGAGAACTTGCATACCAAGGGACGATTGTGTAATTTAACCCAGGGACAGTACATTATGAAGCAAATCGTAATTCGGGTGCTTTCGAGCTTCTACTGTAAAATCGCATAGAATATTCATTTCACCAATCATTTTGTCCACATAAACGAAGAATTCAAAATGTTTGACAAGATCCTCACCTTTTCTTTTGATTTATTAATGTGAATCAATCCGAAATTAGATCCCTAATTGCCAAAATTTTCGCGATCATACTTTATTTGCACCCAAATGAACAGACAAAACCCAAACAATAACAGGTTTTTTTTTCATTTTTAAAGAACGTTGCCATTCACAAAACCGTTTCAGTATTACAGAAGAGGAAACCAATCTGAACAACGCCTTTCTTTGTTTAATTATAAATGCTTGAAGGGTGGAGCAGCAACCCTATGTTTATTACTATATCGAAATCTATACCCTATAGATCTTGAGTTGCGTATATCTTAGTGAAAATTCTTTTTTACCCACGCAAGGGATACCTGTTCTGTGGCGCATCAAATATGTCTAATAATTATGATTAAAGGGTGGACCAGCAATCGTGTGTACGTAAAATAAAAATCTAACACTTTTCCAATTTTCAATTACGTACTCTTCACTGAAAATTCTGCTGAAAAGCTTTTGGGCAGTACGCGGGTGGTATCTGTGCTGCCTTTATTGCTGGTCACAATATTGACCCAGATTTGGACTGAAGATGACCTTTTTACAGCAACATTTTCAGGATCTTGTCTTGGAATCTTTGTCGTCGGAGTAAGTTAGTTCCTTCGGTAAAGATTCAAATGATGTAAATGCTCTTTGAGTGTAGGGGTTTAATGCTAAGATCCCAGTAGTTGGTTTGTGAGCTCTTCTTTCAAAATGTCGTCAATCAAGAATCAGAAGAATTTCCACTAAATACGTAACGGTTTTCTATAACCTTTTGAAAGTCCCGAAATTCCCGAAGTTTAACCCTTTATTTATTTATTTATCACGACGGAATTTACTGCGGAGGTTTTGCAATTTCCTTTGCGATTGGTTTTGATTTTTTAAATGTAATGTAATGGCAAATTTAGACGCTGTGCTTTATTTAAACACTGTATTTAGCTAAAGATCTTTGGTTGCCTTTACAAACAAAACTCTACTATTAAAATTCGTTCGCAGTTGATCTAAAGCAATTCCTTTTGCGATTGGTGTAGGCCAGGCTTATACAAATACATTTTCGAGATAACAGAGTGCGAGTGAATAAAATCGGGTTAATATTTTAATGTTTTTCGTTTGCTTTGGAGATACGGGGGAAAATTAAAAAAAAATTGTCAAATTGAGAATCACCTCTACAATCTACATTTTCTTAGTTAAAAAGTTATAAGGTTTCTTTATAATGATTGTAGATTTGTTCTGACCAACGATTACTCCTCAGTTAATTAGCTACTTCCCTTGTTAAAATACCACCCTCCTCATTACAAATGCATTTCTTGGTATCCTTTTTTAGGGGGAGTTACAGGAGTGTATAAAATTCTTGTGAAAATTTATTGGACAAAATAGCTCGTGAACACATCACTTTTTTTACATTGTGATAAAATTATCGAGACTTTTTTTGATAAAAATCATTTGGCGAAAGTGTTACTTTTTTTCACGATTTTGACTATGCGTTTCTATTGCCTTTTAATCTAGGAACAATGGCATCAATGTATGAGTAACAGTAAATGGCGAATGTTAATGATTATATTTCAATTATTGGTTATTAAGGGTCGTGCTATGCAAACAAATTTCGCATAGAACACGTGTTGAAAGTGTCTTTTATTATGAATTTGCGAAGCCTTCATTAATCAAACTGCAAATTCATGAAAAAAGTATCACTTTAGGTAAAGGTTGCACATTTGTCGAGTTATTTCTGAAAATAAATTGCGTAAACTAAACGAGTAACTTAATGAACAAAGTCTAATAAATAAAAGTGCATAGAACAGCAAATTAGGAAAAAAATTATGAAACTTTAGGAATCGATAACTGAGGATTTGCACGACATTTATCCAGCACCCTTCATCATAAATTTTTGTTGTGTTGATTTTATGGTCCGTAACTCGCCCACCAATTCCAATCAAAGCTGAAATTTTTGTTTTTATTATCAAACTGTACGTTAATTTAAAAATTGTTGCTGATATTGTTTAAAAACTTTTGTCTTGAACTCTCGCGGGTCTTAATTCAAAACAATTTATACTGTAGGTTCTGGAATTGGGTGAGTCATGAATTTTGTGCTTTAATAAATTAGTTGCTACCTACCTATTTATACAGAACGCCTATGTACGTCCGCTAATAAAAAAATTAGAAGTAACAAAACGAGTAATTTAAATTATATTTAATTTGCGGACACAAAGTGTAACATTTTATTTCAGAATGATTAACCGCCAACGTCGACAACAATTACTACTACTAAAACTATGGTAGTATATATCTCGGAGGTAGTTACAAACATGTTTAACAATTAGGAATAAATACATTACAAAAACCGACTAAGTTGTAGAAATATATTACATCGATTCGCTTTCTCTTTGTTCTTTTTTAAGGCAACTTACAAAAGCACTTAATTATTAGGCTTAAGCTTAAACGTGTATATGAGTAAAATCTTTTTATAAACAAAGTTTAGCACATACAAATCCAATAATACTGACTATAATGGAAGGCATGATTTTCGCAGACGAATTACAGTAGGACGTTGTGCATGTCACACATTCGTTCGAATTCGGGAAGAGGTCACAGTAGTGATCTGGAGCACAGCCTCGTACGACGCTCAAATTTGGATCATCTGTAAAAAAATTAAATTAGTGCTAGCCTTACAAATAGCAGTAAATAAAAATACATTTGGGTTTGTTTCCAAAATGATATCTCAATATACAAGTCAAAATTTTGCCTGAATATATCTTCCGAATAACATTTTTTTTTAAAGAAGTTTGCTATATCAATCTCCGTGCTAAGAGGGGCTTATCTTTTTGTTTAATGGCAACCGCTATAGCAGACCGAAAAGCTACGGAAAATGCATCGCGCGCTATAGTAGGTTTCTAAAAACTTTTAGGAAGTGACAAATGGGACGGTACTAAAACCCTTTGCAAAGGGCTTTTAAAGCTGCCGTAAAATACCTGAAAGACTGGAAAGCCTCAGAAGTGTTCAAAAATGGTGGGTTTTGTCGCGTAACATATCTATAAATGATGAGTGATGGGACAGACAGAGAGACAGACGACGGAAAATCGAGCGCATAACCGTTAACTTAACTTCATTGTGTTACGCTAAAAAGTCCCCGGGAAGCATTAAAAGATCAGAAGCGTTTTCCATTCCTTTGACAATTTTTCCGGAGATTTAAAAGCTCTAAAAAGCGCCTGATCAGGATCTCCAAGGAAACCTGACTTTCAGTCTTTCCAGGAAGCCGTTATGGAGCTTTTCTGAGAATCTCAAAGACTTTGCAACTTTCAAGAACCTCGTAGACGTATCCCTTTCCCTTCCTAGACAAAGGTAAAGGCGGTTGAAACGCACTTAGAATAAAACGCGACAACACTTTATTTGTATGGCAAGAGGTGAATCTTTGGAAACAAAACTTGCAATTCTCTGATTTAAATACGGAATAATACCATTATTGACCAGTCAATTTTTGTAAAAAAATTTCTATCCCAAGATATTGCACTCTCAAACACAATTGCAAAAAACCATGTCTCGATCAAATTTGGTATGAAAATAATGCGAAACAAATAGAATAACAAACAAATGCATGATTATTATTGTTATTGAAGATTGTTTAATACTACTTTTAGCAATAATTGACGAATGCCGCATTTCTTAACAGTTGCGCCTAAGGCGTAGGTATACCAATACTATAATAGATCTCTAGATAATCCGCCCAGCACCGATTGATGGTGCAAATGAAACGATAAGAATTATTCAATGGAAATAGTGGGTTAACTGTACAGTAAATGATGCTCATTCTCCACCGCCAGTGTCCAGGATTCCTAGGCCCATTCAGGGCATTCTGTGTCTCCAGGACCTTAGGGTCCATAGGGTATTTGGAGTCCTCAGTATTCCATATCTTCAGGGTCCTCAGATTGTTCAGGTTCTTCAATTTCATTTTGTACTGATATACAAAGTACGTAGATAATTTTGGATACTACAAAAAGCTTCTTTAAAAAATATTGTTTTGACGATATATCCAATATTCCAGACAAAATGTTCACCCTGTATAAAAAGTATCAAAATATCACCAAATTTTGGGGAATAAATATCAATCGTTTTTTGGGCTATATTGGGTATTTGTAACTTTAGGTACATAGGTACATTTGATAATGAGTTTAAGTTTTCTGAAATATTTTCGAGAAGTTCAAGGTGACTCAGACTTTTTTTACGAAATATTGCTCGTAATTGTGTTTGAGTGTTATAGATACGCTTGTACAAAGCTTATGTTATCTGTCTTTTATAATGAATAGGACGGCGTTTATTGATATCTTTAAGCGGAATTTTTTGTAGATAATTAGTTAGTGGCTAAACGCGTAGTATCCTTATTAAATATTTGAATAGAACAGAAATTTTGGAACTCCAATAGAGAAAAGGAAGTAACACTTGCGTTGATTTCCTTTGACGTATTCGTGAAAGTGTGGTAATTGAACAATCTCATCCTCCTTTCTTCATTTGATGTGGACCTTAGTGGCAATGTGCAACTGAGTTGATCAAAGTAAGGCTAGAGCTCTTTGCAATTGCGAAACACCAAATCGCGTATTTACAAAACGTTGTCAAATTGCCAAGCGTCTTAGACCTCCCGTAACTATTCCAAGCAAGTGGCGTAACTGAGAGTCATCAAATGAATCGGATATGGCTCTAGAAACCCCCAAATCGATTCTGCTTGGCCTAAACTTGCCATTAATTATTTAACCATAGTAATAATCTATGGTTATACTTACCACTTTGTGCCATCCGATGCACGACGCACACATATGTCGTTCCCGCCTGCGGAAAGGCCTTCACCAATTTCGAATTTTCGCATCCCTCATCAGGAAGCGTCCTCCCCCTTACATCATCGCAGTCCCCATTGAAGGACGACTTGCACGTGTAGCACCTCAGCGACGTCGAGCCTAAAAATTATGCAAGATATAAGAATAGCCCACTTACTTATATTTTATTTAAGGATAGGTGCGTAGGTGTGCGCGCTTACTATAATTGAACTCCGCAGATAATGTTAGTGCGTCTAAAATTAAAACCATGATCGATTCTGTGTCAAGGTCGCTAATTACATCTGAGATTGTGACCTTGAGTAGATTGTCAATAATAATTACCTACTGTCAGTGTCACATTCGTTATGTTGATATTCTGAAGAGTGAGTTGAATTGATTATAAATAATGCGGTTCGGTTAGCCTAAACAAATGAGCGTAAATAATTAATCCATAAATATGCATGTGGTGCTGTAACTGGTGTCACATTTTGTAAGTCCTTGAATCAAACGGGGTAATGAATATCTCACATTCCTTACAATTAAGCCCACCTAATTATGTTTATGTTATTAGTAGCATTTTCGTTAGCCTTCTTAATTTATTTTATCTTGCTTAAACATACAACTCCAATGCTATCCTTCCTACGCCTAACAAATTAATTTGTTATTACCTTACGGGGTGAAATTTAATAGTACTAAACTGGGTGGAAAGATGCGCCTTTTGTACATGACATACGTGCAAACTTGCACCATGCATTACCAAGAATTTATAGTTTACTACAGAGACCTAATGATAACATAGACATTACGAAAGTATGAATCCATGGAGAGGAGACAAAGTTTTGCAGCACTCCATTATCCTCTCTTTCTGAAATATATGTTACGCGCTTGAGGTGGATTTTTGATTATCCCTAGGTGCTATTTCAAGCTTCAATCCAGGTTAGATTACTCTTCGAGTAATTCTGTACCTTCCTATGAACCTTGTTTTTGTGTTTTAAAAATAGCATATTTCAAGGGATCTTGATGTACCATTTGTACCTTTTTCCAAGTGCACATTGCTCTACCTACCTTTTCGAATAATGACTCCATAAAAACTACCCCTAACGCATGAAATGCAAAGCGTTTTAAAACTTTGGTTTCGCTTATAGTAGCTATCATAATCTTAATTTTTAATTTTCCATAACACGGGAGCCTGCTAACTACTTTTCAAATTAACGTTTGCGGATAATGACTACATAAAAACCACCCCTAACGCGTTTTATAGTGTATAACCAACAATGGATTAAGTTGAATCTTAAGATTACAACGAATTACCCTTAAAAAACCTTGTACCTTCGTGAACAATATGGAGAAATGAATCTCAATCCTGATCTTAATATTATTAAGTGTCATCTGGGTATGAAGTGGTCTCACTTCGCAAATTGTTTATGACCTGGAAGCCCAGTGACAATGACTCTTGACGTAACAGTCATTATTTGATTAAAATCTAATTTCACATTCGGAACAGGAGATTCCTTTACAACAACACGTAAAGCCGGGTCCACATTTGACGAACGTTGCCGTTCGTTCGCGTTGCCGGTCGTTCGTTCGCATACGTTTCTCTAGTGTGGACGACAGTTCGCAACTGAAAGTTGGTAGTGCAAACGATTGCGAATGGGAACGAACGCGTTCCATCAATTGTCGGTAAAATTCAAAAGATCAAAGGAAAACGCAGAGCCACGAATCCTCACAAACGTTGCAATGTGGACGTGTTTCAAAGGTTTGTGGTCATTCGTTTGTTGAAAGTATTGACGAAAGGGTGTTTTTGTTTATTGGTTAAAATATGAGTGATGGTTAAAAGACCTCAATGATACTTTTTTTAAGAACTTCACCAGAATGTCTCGTGTAGATTTTAGTACACTTCTGGAAATGATCAAGCCCAAAATTGCAAAACAAAATACATTTATGAGAACAGCTATTCCGGCTGAAGTGAGACTTGCGGTAACGTTACGTTTCCTCGCGAGTGGTGATTCTTTCGCCAGTTTACAATATACATTTAAAATTTCGTTTGTATTACAAACGGGAAGCACATATTACTAATATAAATTACGCCAGTGATATTACTTCAAAGCGTGAAGTTCTTAAAAAAAGTATCATTGAGGTCTTTTAATAAATCAGCACCGCCGTATGTGTTTCGTCCCTAGTATAAATCGTGTATCCACACACTTCTCTGTGGTCTTTTCTTTCGTCGTTTTATTATGTTGTTTATCAGGACAAACGCCACACTTGCCGCAACCATTTGATTATCACTCATATTTTAACCAATAAACAAAAACACCCTTTCGTCAATACTTTCAACAAACGAATCACCACAAACCTTTGAAACACGTCCACATTGCAACGTTTGTGAGGATTCGTGGCTCTGCGTTTTCCTTTTGATCTTCGTTCGTTCCCATTCGCAATCGTTTGCACTACCAACTTTCAGTTGCGAACTGTCGTCCACACTAGAGAAACGTATGCGAACGAACGACCGGCAACGCGAACGAACGGCAACGTTCGTCAAATGTGGACCCGGCTTAATACTCTGAAGGGCGCATTAGTTAGCTAGTTAACTACGCTAGTGAGGTTTGTATAGTTAGTTACTTTATAAAAACTATCCCAAATGCATTTTACTGTGTGTTATAAGGCACTTAATAATCGCATCAAAACCGTTGGGTAATTCAATTTCAAACATTTTGTGATTTTGTGATTTCTTACTACACACTGCCTATTCAGCAGAATCTTCACATTAAAATTAATTACCCGCAACCGCAATTAACCCAGTCAAGATTATTCATCGCTAATACCAACACTAAGAGTCCTTGTACAGTTTCTCGCTGGAAAGGCTTCCTTGTTTTCTGATTTTCAAGGGCTTTTATTAATGTTGCCATTTATGTTTGGGTCATTATCATTTTCCCGTGCCAAAAAGGTAGCTTATTTTTGTAAGGAACCTTTTTAGAAATCGTAATTTATGTTTCCGGTCCTGATGATGAAGTGTTTTAGTTGTGTCATGACGTACTTAACATGTTTCGGTTACTGTTTTTGGTTGCATTGCATTCGGGCTTTAAAAAAAAGCAATGTTACAAAAGGCTAGTACAATTTTCGCGTCTAAGAATCCAACGAGAGGAATTGAGGAAATTTGATGAATTTTAACTTATACTTTCCTTTTTCTTTTTTCACTTTTCCATCGTGTTCCTTCTCTTAAACCATAGAGACATCTCGAAAATTTAATACCTTCCTTCCGTTCCTTTAAGAATTATTGAAGGTCTCTGCTTTTGCCTCAATAAATTAAACATTCATGATTCATTTAGTTGCTGTACTGTGAGTTGTGACGAATGAAAAAAAGCGTGACAAATTAATTTCGTATCGTATCCACTATTTGCAGTAGATTACATAAAGTTATCTACTTGATCATCCTTGAAAATAAGTATCTTCGCCACAATAAGTAGGTACTCATATTTTGGCGCCAGGAGTGACAAACCGCTCCTTCCCAACCGTTTGATTTTCTGTACCTCGTCGTAGACATAATTTTCGACAATTAAGCAATTTGAGGAAAATCAGTTGATAAAGATGAATAGGCTTTCTTATCCCAATAATCAGTAAGTATTGTAAGTGTACCATCACATGCATATTCGTTCGTTTTTTAAACCCTCTCCCATTCCCTGCCGTCGATTCGCTGATAACTTCTCCAAGGATTAACGATGGATTTTATCCGCGAGGCAAAAGCATGGACTCGGTTGTCCATTATTTTTGAAAATACCCACATGCTTTTCAGGTTTGGAACGCTTTTCACGTGCGTGTTAAAAAAATATCGTAATTCAATTTACCTAACTCAATTGAATGTATAATTATTGTATGCACGATATCATTATCCTGGAATCTGCATAGCAATGAAAATCATAACCTCGATAATACGTACATCTTTACTCCCGAAGTGTTCCATATTCCAGAAGGTTTTCTTTCGTAGGTGCCGAAAGCAAACTATGTACCCAAAAAAACAACTTAATTGGCTTTTTTTATTGAAATAACTTAAAATGAACAATTTTTCCATTACGTGGTGAAACTGTTTGCATATTTAATTTTTCGTATTGTCATATGAATGTTAAATGTCCGTTTTAAAGTCGATGACACAACCGAAATTGGTACCTATACATGAACTAGTCACCTTTCAGGTTGGTTTTGTGAGGCAAAAATATTCAATTTACTAATGTAGCCTTCCGTTCATTTACACCATTTGAATAAATTCACTATGGCGCTATGTGACTGTTAATTAATTATAAGTTTAACATCGTTCCAGAGCCAAAAGGATTAATTGAGCTATTTTAATTAGTCAATTTGTTTCGCTTGTCATTTTACGTCCAAGTTTTATAACGATGCTTTGTGTATTTTATTGAGGATCGATGGGAGAAACCCCGTATTCTATAAACGGCGTCGACATTCGAGCTGTACAAGGAATTGGGCCAATGAGGCTTTGAAAGATCTCAACCCTTTAGAAATTAATCTTGTTTTCACCACCATTCCTTTAATTCATCATCACATTCTCCATTGTCGGTTATTTGTTCGGTTTCTTCAGAACCTTTCCGCTGATTTGTCTGATTCTTTGTCCGTTTCTGGGTCTTTTTTTCAATTTCGAAATCTTTAGTTTTCTCCCAAAAATAAATAATTACTTGTACAGCGGAAAATTCAAACACTCCACAGTTCTAAAGGATGGCAAAGTAGTTCACCTGTCAATTAAATGGTGTTAAACACGCGTCGTTAACAGCTGCTTTTAATTAACGAAAAAATTGTGCCTCTTGCCTCCCTAGCAGCAACAAAAATCGAAAAGGGATAAAAAAAGGAAAACGATTCTAATCTCAATTTCACCAATTAAATAACCGATATCTTCGTTAGAAACGATCAGAGAAGACATAATGCTAAAAATCGTTGAATCGCGATATTAAATAATACTTTCTGTGTAGGGTGTGTGAAAAAAGGAAAAAATGTAAAAATTAAGATAATGAATAAAAGGTACCTATCGGTGCATTCGACACTTGAACTGGAACGATCGAAACGAGAGAAAAAATGAAGGAAACTACGGAAGAATTTTGATAATTGGGAAGAAGCACTGGCAGGAGCACTGGCCTTCATGATCAATTAGAGGTAGACAGTTAAGAAATTCAGGTCTCATCACGAAGATAAAAAGAAACACCTCCCGTATTCATAACGTTACCTGCCAAAGGAGAAACACGAGCACGAAGAGAAAGGAAAAAAAAACTTGAGTAAATCGAGGAAATGCCCAGCGAATGTATTCGGCATCTAAACTGAAGTAAACAAAGGAATTGAAGATGTTAAGCAAGAGGAAGGATCGTGATAGTGCGACAAACCTTAAAGCATAAAATGCTCGATGTAAACCAAAGTCCAATATTCAATCAAAAAAGTGACACGGAGACGAGTATAGAAATAGGAAGAAACGAAAGAAAGAAAATTCATCCACCTGAACTAGGACACAGGAAGGGGGTGACGAAATTAAGACGAAGAAGACTTTTGGCAGTGTGAAAAAATAGTTGCCTTATTGACAGAAAACAGGAAGATATTAGAAAATGCTTCCTGTCTTCTAGAGGGTCCCACAAAAGAACCACGGAAGAGCCGGGTTATAAGAAAGTAGAAGGTAAACAAACACTTACGCATCCTTCTGAACTAGAATATGAGGGAAGTAGATAAAAGAAACATTTTGACAATGTAGGAAGCATGGCCGACTTTGAGGTTTTTTTTAAAGAAAAACAAATTAGGAGAGGAACGCCAGGAAGGTATTTACACGGGTATTAGTAGTAATCATTTTATATAAAATGTTTCCAGTGATCAAAAAAAAGGAAGAGTACTACAAACATGATGAGGAAAGAAAGATGGAAAGAAAAAAAATAGACGGAAAAGCTACGATCGTTGAAATAGACGTAGAAGAATTTTGTCTGCTCTCCATGGAATAGTTTTCACAAATTTGCTCAATCTATATGTACATCATTAGGTTTTGTACTAGTTTATCAATGCTCGGTAATTTGCGTCGTGTTGTGTAAGTGAGCTCTTATACCAAAGGGAGGATTTTGTGTTCTTGACGTTGTAGGGGAGAATTACATAGTACGGAAGGATTTGCAATGAAAAATACGTAATTTGAAATCGGATAGGGGATGATTCATTAATGTATACAGGATCGCTGGTACACTCTTGGGCATAATTAATCAAAGAAATAAAAATATATATTCACCCCTTGCAAGGAAGAAGTGAATATTTGTTGCATCATAAATTACATACCTACCTCCCAGATTCTTTAGAAGTTTTTAATCCCCACACTGTGGAAAAAATATTTGGTAAACTGAATTTTAGTATTCACGTTTATTACGGTATTTTTACGAGGTCGATATCACGCCAGCTGAAAGGTTAATACTACTAAAAGGTCACGAAAACCGGGTTTCCATAAATATTCCTTTTTTATTGTTTGACTTCAAATAAGTTTTGTTTTAGTAGCTTGGTATTACATACTATTGAAGCAAAACTAAAATATCTGCTAAGTGTGGCTCATTTCGAAACCTACCTTATAACGCTCATTTTTCATTTGCACTCATCATACCCAAAATTGCAACCGCCGCAAAAAATTTTTAAACTTTCATGAAATTTTGGTAGAAGATAGAGGACAACGAGCAAAGCGAGTGATGATAATCCAATGTGAATACTTTGAGAATGGAGTATCGGGCAAGAACGGAGTTGAACAACAGCAATGCTGTTAGAGGAAAGAGAAAACACATTACTATTGTGGGAGAAAAGAGGAATATTGACTAAGTAGGTAACAAGGCAAGCTACTGTGCGCAGACTGTCCCAAATGTGATGTCCAGATAGTACAGAATTTTTATCCGCAGGAATAATGGGAAACGGTTTTCACACTTTCGGCCTCCTTTTTGAAACAGATGGGAAAGTGCTCGTTTCGTCGATGGAGTTCGTCACAAAGCGCCAGTTGGGGTACATGGAAGACGAGTAGACGTCGTCGAGCTTGCGTCAAGAGTGGAGATGCGTTTGGAACAATTTTTATGAGTTGCGACTGATCCAAAACATGCTTGTCAATCTTGAAGATATTCCTTTCTGTGATTGGTTACTGCAAATAAGATCTGGAATCACAGAAGAGGGACTTGGTTCAGAATTTGCGCTCAGCCCACACCTGTTAGTAACGAAACTTAAAGTCTTCTTATACCAAGATTTTATAATGATGAAGATTTTAAAGTTTGTCAATATCTATTTTTGTTAAATATATACACTGCTGGGTGTAGAAATTTTGCATGTAAGATCCTTGGAGGTTATTGAGGAATGGAAAATAACTGTATTGTACTGTTTACAGTCGAAACGAAACTGTGGAAGGTAAAAACTTATGAAGTTGGCCCGGAAAACAGGGTCCCTGTACCAAAAGGGGTGCACGCACTGGGATACTTTTTCGTCGACAATCAGGCATTAACGACGCACTAATGACTGGAACGTAAGATTTTGTTAGTGCTTCTATTACCGTGCATGCACCTGTTTAACAAGAGGAATGTTCTAGATGAGTTAGATTCTAGTCCTTATGAGGAGATATTAAGTACCATGTAGGATAGAAAATTCCCAATGCGAATTTCCTTTGGGACAAATTTTCTTTTAATTTAGAAAGCATCAACTTAAAGCAGGATTTTTAATACAACTTTGGTTCTTTGAGCCACAGCGATTTGCAATGTGGAATTTATGGCAAGTTAGTTGAAAATGTAGGTCAGTCCTTTGATATGTCAATAATTAGCAACTTGCAAAATGTCGCAGTGATTAGAGTGAAAAATTTCGTCATATCTTATCAACATAAAATTATATTTAACATAAATTTGCAATGTATATTAGGGTGGGAGGTCAAATTTTATGACAAAATAAATATTATTGTTATTTATCCTTTCAGTTCGCTACCTGTATAATTTCAGTAAGTATAATGAGACCTTACGTTTGTCCAATGGCGATTTAAAATCGACAAAGGGAACTCTCCGTTATGCTGTAGTTGGATCCGCATCATTATTTCCCTTTAGAAACCTTGCTTCATTATTACATAATAGCCACACACACGTAAAATAAAACGAGAAAAACAAGTAGAGAAATAAATATGCAATGTTATGATATAACATGTTTTTGGTAAACACAATCATGAAGGCGCAGGCTCTTATTTTGGATCAATCTTCCTACTGTTACGAACATAAACAAAAGGGTAAAATCAACTAATTTTCGTTAACCTGGAAAATGCTCCTATTTTTACATGAAAATACAACAAAGAAGCCGCCTTACCTATTTGAATGCACGCCAACAGGATGAGAGCTTTGCACATATAACGGGAAATGCAAGAGGCCATCACAGTATAGATACCGTTTATTTATTTAATCGCCCGAGTAGTTCGCGCCAAATAAATTAAACATTCACGAATAAACAACCATTTTTTTAATGACGGCGAAATTTCAAAAATAATCCCGCGCGCTTCGACGTTTGGGTTTCCCCCGAAAAGCATAGACTGGAAAATGGAACCTTCGCCGCTAGAGGGCTTGCTCAGTTATGGATTTATTTTCAAACGCAGTAGAAAAGAAACTAATTACATGGCAAGGCTGTGGAAAGCGCACGCGAATTTACTCTCTCGGAGTTACGTCACCGCATAAAAATTGACCTATGACTATAGCGACACTGATAGATCTCTTTCAATTAAAAATTGCCCTCATTTCTATTTAAATTTGTTTCAAATTAGGACGCTTCTGATAAGCCCTCTCGCGACAAGTTCGCCCAAATATAGATTAAAGATGCTGGCGCGCGCGTTTCGTAACCCCAATTTTGTAATCGACTTGAAAAGCGCAGAAATAGAAGTGATCCAATTAAAATTGACAAATTTGCGAGATTGGAGACGAGGAGTAGTAGGTAATTTGTGCAATTTCTTACCTTGGCACTCCTACCGAATACTAAAATAACTAATTGTTTTGACTTCTTTGGCAAATTGCTACTTTGTTTACCTTACATTGATTTATTTTGAATTTCGTGTGGTGTGCGTTTGTGCAATATTTGTATGCCGGGTTTCTATTTTTACCCAGAAAGTCTTCGTTTGAGCCACAACGAAGGTTGTTGATAATTTTACTTAGCAAAACGATTGGATCAACAATGGTATCCATGGAATTTATTCTGAGAAGAAAGTTGAAAAACTAGACCTAATGATCCTCCAATTATTTGAGGTCCTGGATAATTTGTAACTGAGAATAGCTTTTGATTCTTGATGGTTCTGTTGAATAAAAGCCAATTAATACGTAAATTCAATTTGTATTAGCTGCACAAATTTTCATTTCGCTTTCTACTAAAACTTAATTTTACATATAGAGTGGTACGAATTACCATTTCCGCATAAAGTCCACGAGAAAAAGCTAGGGGTTTCCATTAATAATTAAGATAATATGCTCTTGTTTGCCATATAAAAGGCGATTTACTTTGTGAAGGCTCTAAGTAACTCAAAAATCGTTTGATTTTAGACTTGTAGTCTCTTATAAAATAGACTCAAACATTTTGTAGGTACACGAAGAAAATAACAAAAGACGACATTCTATTTAAAGTAACGAGTTTTCGACCTCCAGTAAAACAGCACGTCGGATAAAAATTAAAATATTTTCGCTGAAACGAGTTCATCGAATGTACAACTTTCCAGAAATCTAATAAGCGACCCTTTAAAATCCAGACACGACACTTTTCGTCTGAGATGCCTCTTGATGAAATGCCCATTTCCATTTTGATCTGTACATATCTACACAAGTTGAATAATATCCACAACCAGAGCTGGGCAGTGGGCAGTACCTATTCGATTTTGTAAATACTTTTTAGTATTCAAATCCTTTAAAGTATTCAAATACGTTGTAATAAATACTTTTATGGAAGCAGTATTTGTATTTGTAACTCAAATACTTTCACAAATATTTAGTATTCGAATACTTCGCAAAGTATTTGGATACTTCGTAAAGTATTCGAATACTTCGCAAGGTATTTGAATAGTTATGAAAAGTTATGGACTAGAAACCAATTTCGAAAGAAAATTAAAGGGGCTGTACTTTTTGATCTAGTAGCCCAATCTTGGAACTGTTTGAAATTATGGATTCTACAGGCCACATTCTATAAGAAAATTTTTTTTCCGGGTCGATCTGAGACAATTTTTTTTCGAGCCTCAAAAAAAGGCAGTGTTTAACCTTCCTTTTTTACCAAAAATCGACTACACAAAAATTTATCGGGAAAACACTTTTTCTTATTAATTTTGGTGCGTAGAATCCAAAACAATTCGTACTTTTTCGATTAGACTTCTCAATCAAAAGTTATGGGCTAGAGACCAATTTCGAAAGAAAATTCAAACGGCTGTAACTTTTGATCTAGTAGCCCAATCTTGGAACTGTTTGAAATTATGGATTCTGAAAGTATTCGAATACATTCTAAAGTATTTGAATACTTATTTTTTAAAGTATTTGAATACTTTTCAATGCATCTGTATCTAGTATTTGCTTGTGCTGGACGTAAAAGTATTTAGTATTCAAATACCTTTGATTTGTGTAAAGTATTTACTATTTAGTATTCAAATACTTTTTGAAAGTATTCTGCCCAGCTCTGTCCAAAACATATAAATCATTTTAGTTACCTCGAACCGGTAATTTTGTGAATAGTATCAAAGATTACCAATTAAGAATTAAGTTTTTTAGTATCAAATCTCGATCATTTACCCACATTAATCAACAAATGTCACATAATAAATGAGCACAAAACAATCTCAGTTGTTAATTTGTAAAATTGTGTATTTATTGTCAATAATAAAAAAAAACTCTGGCAAGGCGACAGATAGCATTCGATCGATAACCCAGATTTCATTTGGAGCATGTTCTTATATCCCTTACATAATCCCGTCGTTTTAGGGTTAACGGTCGAGAGGTTATCGCTCCCTTGGAATTTAATTTCAAAGTTGCAGTGGCATAATTTGGAACTTTTGAGTATTTCAATGAGAATAAAAAGTGCCAATCACAAACCATTTAATCCAATATTGTTTTCCTGTTTCGCTCTACAGAAAGATTAATCTGTATGCAATTAGAGAAAACACCTACGGCGCCTTCCAGGTTATCGCCCAAGGAAATAGGAGTGTGAAATTAGGGTTTAGAGGTAATTTCGTACACGGTTTGCAATAATGGATTGAATATGACGAGCCCTGAAAACCCGCGTCTTTGTTTGCCATGAATTACGGTCATTTTGGTTTATGCTTCAAGCGTTCATTATACCTAATGCTCTTAATTGCTAAGGCCTCGCAGTCCCAAGAAACTGTCGCCACCAGACTAAAATTTAAGTTTTACTT
This sequence comes from Photinus pyralis, assembly GCF_008802855.1. Lineage (NCBI taxonomy): Eukaryota > Metazoa > Arthropoda > Insecta > Coleoptera > Lampyridae > Photinus > Photinus pyralis. The sequence continues at coordinate 679,821 of NW_022170819.1, read as the reverse complement.
TATAAACGGCGTAAATTATTTACACTACGAATGACAGCATGTACAAGTACAGTGACAGAATGTACAGCATGCAAACGCCTAGTGAATAGCCTGCTCACCATACATACTTTCTGGCAGAATCCGCATAATTGTTGAGCGAAAATTTTTACTTTAAGATCAAGAGATAATGTAAATCTAATTGATATGGTTTATTTCCGTGCATACTTATCCGATTTTAACTTTGTGAATCCTGATTATTAGTAGGTATAGAAGAGAATATAATATGTCACCATAATTGCAGTTTTTCGAGCTCAATTTAGCGCAAGCTTTGCTTTTAGAAAAACTGCACATTATTTAAAAAAAACTTTTCCAGGAACAACTTACCAAGATTTCCCGTTGCAAAAAAATGGATCTTAGGCACAGACTATGGAAACACACACTAAGCTACCCCCGGGGTCTAAACGAGGATCATGGAGGACCTTCTGTGGTAACATGGAGTCTTCTTGAAGTTCAAAAACTTCGTAATATCCTTTTGAGAGGGGACGCCTCTGGGGACTACGTTCGGACGGGATATTGCCTGCTCTTTTGCAGAAGGGCCTGGAACCGTTACTCTTGCATCTGTTGCACCTCTTTAGAGCCTCCCTGGCCTAGTCTCGAAAACTGGATCATGCCAAATATTACATGGCGAAGGATTACAGGCCCATGGAAAAAGTAATGGAAAGTTGATGGAAGTAGTTAAAGGGGAAATAAAGGGGTGGTTAAAGAGACCAACGAGAAAATAGATAAAATGAAGGGGAAGATGCTGGTGAAAATCGGAGGCTGAAGGGAGAAATTGAAAAGAAGGGAATAGCAATGGAACGTGGAAAACAAAGAACTGATGGAAATGATAGCAAAACTAGAGGAAAAATGGAGAGCAGTTAAAACGAGTATAGATCGAAAAAGGAAAAGAGAGAGAAATCACGGACCGAAAACCTACAAGTAGAGGCGAACGTAATTCATGCGGCGAGAAAATTGAAGTAGGGGAAAATAAGGTAATAGTCGCGAAACTGACATGGGAAAAGAAGACGAATGATTATGAGGGACAAGGGAAAGTTAAAAAGAAGCTGGATATACATAGACGATCAAGACGATGACGAAAGAAAGCTACAGAGAGAAATTAGAGGGATCACGGACAGAGAAAGAGGGAAGGGCAATAAAGTAAGATGGGGATATAGGAAATTCATGGTAGAAGGTGATAAACACAGATGGCGTAATAAGAAAAAAGAACTATGTAGTTAGAGGAAGAACGCGGGAGCTTTAAAGAAGAAATTAATAGTAAAAGAGAAGACAGAGGGAGGAGGAGGAGGTAGCAAGTAAAGACGTTTATAAAAGGTTATGATGTGGAGATTGTAGAATCGTGGATATAAGAAAAGAACTGAGTGAAAATGAAGAACACAATACCGTATAAATGAACCAATTTGCGAAAAGATATCACAAAAACAGAAGAGCAAAGAGAGGCATGTTAACAGGGGTAATCATAGATCAGGGAATAAAAAAAATGAATAGAGATGAGAAGAGGAACACAAGATAGAAACTCAGGAATTCAAGAATGACGGAATTATCAGAAAAGAGGGGGTAAACAATGGTAAATGAAAAATACTGGAAGAAATAGAAGCATTTAAGGTAGGAACAAGGACATAATCGGATCTTTAACCGCTCAAAATTAGTCCCAAAGAAAAGACAAAAAGATCAAGAAATGGAAGGAGAGAAATACAATTATGGACAGCAGACACTGTGGGAACTTATAGAAGGAGACTAGCGGAACAAAAAGAAGAAATGCGAGAGAGTACAGAGAAGAAGTGCAAGGAGACTCTTAAAAAAGCAATAACGTGGCAATAGGTAATTGAAGGGGAGGTAGAGACAATAGAAAGGCGTGGTGGCACAAAGACTACAAAGAAGAGAGAAACAGATACATAATAATGGAGAAAGAAACAAAAGGAGTTGAAAAAGCAAAAAAAGCAAAACCTGCAAGGAAGAAAAGATGAAGAAACAGAAAGAATATTAAGCAGAAATAATAGAAATAAAAACACAGAAGGACTTTTGGAAGATGAGAAACAATACAATACAAGAACAGTACCTATTACAAATGGGTGGTGGAACTAAACGGAAGGATATCAAATTACAGCCGAAGAGGAAACAAAAATGGAGAAAATAAGAATAGCGTCGAAAGGCAGGGGGTCAGATTCGAGGAAAGGAGAGAAAGTGGATTGGTGAAAGGCTGTTTGCCAATACAAAAGGAAATTAGGAAGGAACAAATAGAAAAGATACGGGTGGGTAGAGGTCGAAAGAAGGAGAGAAGTAGCGGGTAAGGATGGAAGATGAACTTACGAACATGGACATGGACAAGTACAACAACAGAGAGACCGCAATTCGAGAGCTCACGGTGAAACAGGAGGTACAAAGGAGTTGATAAGAGAGTGAGCGCCGAAACGGGGGGAAGAAAAAACATCAATCAGTGCCAAGGTTGGAAGGAGAAGTGAAGACAAAATGAAGAAGAAAGAAAATGCAGACATTGTGGAGGAAAAGGGCAAGGTATTGACCACGTTATGGGAATGTAAAGAGGTAGCACAAACAAGGGAACACAGGAATGAAATACTGGCAGAGAGGGGAAGAAGAGAAAAATGAATGAAGATGATACTAGGAGAAACACATAACAGAAACGGATACGAGACGGACCTTCTGCAAGGGCACCTCTAAAAAGCATTATGCGGGTCACACTGTACCTAATTGGGCGCAAGCCTGTTGAGGGCCCAGAACAAGAGAGGGATAATAAATAAATAAATATCACATTCATCTTTTAGTTTTAGTTTCCTAAAATGTCCCGTGCCAATTGAGTCAAAAAACCAATGATTTCAAACTGCAGCTAAATATTCCAAAGACATTGTTCCAAATTCCCGTTTCGAGGCACCGATGCAGATCATAGCTGCAACCCAAATAGCACCTCCATACAGTGGTTAAGACTTTTATTGTTTTTTACAATTAATCAGACTTATGCGCAATTAACCTACTTAATTACAACAATTTAAAACAAATAACAAATAAACTACAATTGCAACGTACACGGAGGGCAACAAGGTTGACGATCCATTACATTTGTCGGTTTCGCAAATTTCGCAATCCTCCACTTGCGATTTGACTAATCTGCAATAATTTTCCGGTACGCATCCGCGAAAAACGTAATCGTTGGGCGTATCTAAAATTTGGGCACTAAACGTAACGCACCAGAAAGGCCCTTCAACTTACCGCCATTTTTCTTCTTCGTTTTACCGCAATGGGTGTTTGGGCCGGCTCCTGGTATTGACAGCGCCGGTGAATTTTCGCATATAGTTACAGGTACCGTCGTTTGGGCGTGAAACGAGAATGTGTCATCGCAATAATCTTCACGAGCCGAACTGCAGGAGAAGCAACGCAAGGAACTGCCTAAAATATCAAAATGGTCGCGTTGGATTTCAATAAAATGAAATTGCACTTACCTACGTGGACCAATGTCAGTGTTAAGCACGTAACAGTAATGAAATGAAGAGCGGCAGCCATAACCACTACGTGCAACTGCTACCTTACTAGTGTTTGTTTTTTTATTACAGGATCGACGAAGGTCGACCGGTGATGTGATGAATCCCCACATCACATTCTTGTTTTTTAAACGTAAATTTAACCGATTTTATCAACCAGTACCTGATGTACTGTATTCAATTGAGCTGGCATTGTTTGAATGTAAATGAAGGATGCAGTAGTTTTGGTACATTTGGTCGAACTTCAATAGACTATTAGGTACATTAGTCATAGCGGACGTTTTAAAATGTTTATTTCAGTACCTAATAAGGTTAATTAAAATTTAGCGGTCACTCGGTCAGTCAAAGTGTAGGTACCTAATGTCACAATGAGTAATTTTCCATTCCACATTATGAGTAGTTCTCTTCATCCAACGACCAAGACAATAGTCCAGGGATTTGGGCAATGAAGTGGGGCAGTTGCCTCTTCAAAATGTTTTTCATAATGGTGGAGGTGAAACAACAGTTCTCCACAAAAATGTGGCTTTGATATCCAAAATTTGGAAGTAGTTAATGTAGTACATGTGAGGTACTAGTTACTCTCGAGCTCTAAATTTTTCGAACACTTAACCCATTTAAGAATAATTGCAGAATGATCAGATCACAGCGTATAAATGGAATAAAGCATTGTAATAATTCTTTTTATTATACAATTTATTATACAAAGTTATAAATACTTCATTTTTGTAGATTGTAAAATTCTGTGTCTATTCATGTGCCCATTTTTGTAATTTTTTGTTGTGAAATTGGAGAAATTAAGGAAATTATAAATTATGGCGTTCCAGTAAAATTCCGTGAATTTATTCAAACAAAAATTTGTCCATGCAGCGTAGGTACTCGAAAATTACAAAACAAATGCTAAATTCTAATTTATTTAATTTTTCCAGTTTCTCAAATTTAAAAATAATAATAAACTGAACCAATTATATTGACAACTTTCGGTTGACAGGTATTGATCTTTGAGGTAGTCCTCTAGCCATTGTCTACCTGTTACTGAAAACAGAATTGGAAAATTCGAAACCGTTCGCGAGTTGTCATGTACACGGACGTCCAAAATCATGAACTTGCTTTTTGTCGCTCGTTAATAAATGAGGACATGAGCAGACGCAGAAGTTTTCAAGCTACAAGTTGCATCTTTGCTCTAAATTAATTTGGGGAGGAAATATTTTGATATACAGAAATTAGCATTGGTGCGTAAACTGTTTTTTTGATTTTCTAAGCAGATTGTCACTGTCATACCACACCAATAGAAAGGGGATACAATTATTATAACTTCTTAGAAAGTGCCATACATTCAAATAAATTAAAGTCAGAATCGATAGATTCCTTCCTATCAGGATGTGTTTATAACTTTATTCGTTACTGTTTTCCAAGTCACAAAGACGATGAATTACTAAACTCGTATTTTACTATGAATACATGAAGGAATGAATGAAATGTTGAGATAATTACTGAAAGTTTTTTTAGAAATTGCGGCGTAATTGTTTTATGAGAGATTCTCCATAGAATATTCAGCGATCATATGGGATTCCTCACATAATCTGCTGGTAATAAAAAATCTTTGTAGGCAGAAGCCGAGGGTACTGTGTCAGATCTATTAACCCGTTATAACAGTGCTCAAACCCGGATTCTAACCTGCGAAGCCCTTAACCTGTAATTCGTGTCATACCCATTATACAACAAGATACATTCTTTCGAAATCACAGCTGATGAACTTCCAGGAAACGCATCTGAAAAATTATTCTAATTCGATTCTGTTACTTTGTTGTGATTCTAAAAGCCTTTCAGGAATTACACAGAATCTAAACACAAAAAGTTACTAGAAATAGTAAGACTAATTCTAATTCAAAAGATCAGGAAACTCATAAGAAATCAAAAAGATTCAAAGTGATCATTAAACATAAGGAAGGTGCTTCATTTAAGGTTCGTAATTAAGTAACGGACGTTGTTGTAAGTTAACTATGTGGGGAATAATTCCGCATTGGAATTGACTTCTCTGTTTATTTTATGAAAATGTGATTAGGTGATCTATTTGCATGGATACAATTTAAAAATGAATTTCTAATCCTAAATAACTACACCGAATTGCAGAGATCCTCGTTGCATGTGTAACATTTGTACATGGGGGGATGATTTGTATCACAGAAGTTTTTGTCGCTGGTACATCCTCTATATATCGGACCTAGGGATAAAGAAAAGATGGGAAATTGTAGTGCCTTATTTATAGAAAGTAATTACCATGAATTTTTACGGGTAGAGATACTGCACATAAGTCGGTTGCACCCGTACACTCCTCTTTAACGCGAAGTTTCTCATGGTACGGTTCGTCCAAACTCCAACAGTCACCACTACAGTGATACTTGTAACACTTCAACGTTAAACCTGGAATGACAAGCTTTAACGGGGGAAGAACGCATGCAAAGGGCTCACCTGTGCCAATTAAAAGCAGAAACAAAAAACACGCGACGAATTTTTTCATGGCGATCATCAGCGCAATTGATCCCCTTATCGCCGAACGGCGTATTTTGTTTCAAAGACGTGTGAACCTTGAACTGTTTCAGTTTATCTCTTTTACCCTTCAGCACACGCGCTTTGGTAGAATCGACCGTATTAACTTTTTTTCTAGTAGGTAGTTATTGTATTATTATCACTAATATTGCAATAAAATGCAACTTTATACACATAAAAACTATTATGGCACATAAAAATTGAACACAAAAATAATAAAGAAAACTACCTTCTAGAAAAAAATCCCACTCCTAAGCATTGTGAAACGTACAGCTTGAATATAAACAGTAGTATTGTAGAAATCCTAAGGTGAAAAGCATAAGCTAAGAGCAGTGCGATCTATGGTGGAATCGACAACGGCCAGAAGGCACATCTAAACCCAAGATTCCATTGGTCAAGGTGCGGTCTTTTCCACACTATAGTCATGTACTGAAGGGTTAATACGAAATAAGACAAACAAAACTATACAAACATGAAGTCATTTTTGAAGAGCGAGGTAATTGCTTTTTGAAATTTGAAATTAACCATTGAACTTAGGTAGCTCGTGATTGCTTTTCGAAATAGAACTGGATTGAAACTATTATATAAACTTTTTACGTTATTAACAATGAAGCACGATATCAATATAAACCGAGTTTTATTGTTAAAGTAGTAGCGCTTGGTTTTCTTAACAACTACACATGCCTTGCTGTATTGAACAAACTAACGTAAATATAATACTGATCGATTTTCAGTTTCTTCCTAAGGGATTTACCATTTCGCGAACAACATAGTTATCAACATTTTATTAAGTGCAACGCAAATTGGTATAAAAACAAGATGGGAAGCGACAGAAAACTTAGACTGATCGCGGAGTTACACAGGTATGATTTGCACGTGGAGCAGTGCGTTGATCGCATTCCCTCAACATAGCAGTAATCTTCGTGCATGCATCCCCTTTTGATTTCATCTTCCACCAAATCTGGAAATGTCGTATGCATAAAAAGCGCCTGAATATTGAAATACTTACGGTACGGAGACATAATCTCTTGTTTTACGCACACCTGGTAGTCGTAATTGCAGTCTTCTGTCAAGACCAATTGGGTGACGTTGAACGGATCCTTGCAACCCTGGGCCCCTTGACTTGTGCATTTGTAGCATTTGAATGTAACTCCTGTAAGTACAGACTTGATTATTACAATTATTCTGTAAATACACATCGATTTTCTTTTCAGAGTAATTAACAGGAAAAGCTCATTTTCCTCCACCCAAACGTTAATTCCCAATAATGAACCAAATTAAATCAACAGTAAGAGTTCTTCCTATCAAATGAAGATCAAATATTTACAAGGAGAAGAGTACCTACTGGAAAGAGAGCGCAAAAAAAGAAGAATAAGAAAAATGGAGGACAAGGGCAATCTTTTCTGTCATTTCTCTTTTGACGACCGTTCCATCCAGTGGTAAATTCATTGTGACTGGTCTGAGTGGAGGAATATTCTGAATTTTTTGCAATATCCGAAATATAAAGAACAATTAGAAGGTTTTCCACCATTAAAATTATAATTTAGTATAATAGATGCATACTTCATTTTCAAAGGGTAAATCGTTCATCCAGTTTCGGCAACTCTCATTCAGTAGTAGTCGCCATCACACGTTATACGGTACTATTTAAAAATATCTAGAAATATCAGAGTCGCCATATCAAATTTGCGAAAACCAAATGCTTTGCTTTATAAAATCTTTCGACACGCAGACTATAACTAAATGTAATAATCGTCACTCACCTTCCTTTATTAACGAAATTATACAAAGAGAAACGATTAGCAAATGACACTTATATTTAGACATTTTGAATAAAACTATGTAAGTAGAGCTCAACCTAGAAATAGGTCAACCTGCGCATGTCCGACTTTACTTTCCGAATTATATTTAGCTTAATTATTTAAAATTTTTTAATAGTAAAAATTAGGCCTGCTGTGTTAATAGGTGGTAATGAGAGACACTAACATAATTACAAGTGCGTAAACTGAAGCTTGAGTTTGCGGCGATGTATTGCATAGGTCCTCGTTGCACGTAATACAGTGTTCGGAAAATTCGTCCATTTTACTGCAGTAAAGTGGGTCAATACAACCTCTTTGGATTATTTCGGGAACATGCACTGTAAAAAGAGTCACGGTCATGTAAACTTGAAATGCGTCTACTTACAAACTTCTGGAGCTCTGTGTATCATGCAGACGTCCTTTCCGCTGCATTCGGTCTTATCGACGCCGTCGGATTCGAAATCTTCTCCGCACTCGTCGTCCCAGAAATCGGTGCATTCGTAACATAGCAAGGCGAATCCTCGGTGTGTTAGTATCGTCAATATGACTGTAATTAGGTGGCAAGTTTTCATCGTCGACATGCTTTCAGCATAACCGTTTGTGCTAATAAAAGTGCACTTATTAGCCGAGGATTAATTGACTAACTTCCGGACTTCGTTTACATAACTATGTGCCATCCAACCAAGCAATTTGGATCCTTTCGCAGTCGCTTTTTACGGCTTGCAGGCCATCGTCTGTATAACGCAAGTGGCCCTTTAGGTGCTTGAATGGAGATGCATAATGTCTTTGAACATGAAGGGCCTTACTTGATGCTTTCTTCATCGGTGCAATCTTACTTACATAGATTAAATCTCACGTTTTTTTCCATATACCTACTCAATAATCGGAGCTCTAAGAATGGTCCCTTGTTTCTCCTTTTGTGAGTTTATGAACTTTTACTTGTAAGAAAAGTGGCATGATTTATACCTTCAGAAAATGATTTGTTTTTCCATGCTTATACAGTAGGAAAGTGGTTTATGAGAATATTCTGAACAGCATATTTTGCATGTTTTTGATTGATTTTGCAATATCCGTACCTACTCCTTTCTTTCTTAACTGAAAAGGTACTCGTTATAAGATTTTTAACTGAAGAGACAGTGAAAAATGAATGTGAGAAGCGGAAAGCAGCATCTAAAATAATAGGTTCGTAAAAACGGAAGCTTTAATTGAAATTAACCGTAACAATGACATAACTTAATCACTTTATTTAGTAGTGTTAACAAATAGGTACGCAAAATGCTCCACTACTCCGTAATTTCGGTAATAATAGCCGTTTTGGTACGCGATGGGTTGGCGATTATGTGTTACGAGTGCGTAGATTTTTTAGAGGAGGATTGCGGGGAAGATTTCGAATCGGATAATATTGACAAAGTGGAATGTGATAGTAGATACGATCTGTGTATGATACACAAGTCACCACCAGTTCGTAATGTTTAAAAAGGTAAGTATTGTGGGGAGCGATTTTAGTATGTGGTCACTTTTCAGTACGGGTTCCTGAGATTATTCAGAGAGGATGCGTGGACCAGTATTACTGCAGTAAGGTTGACGAGTACGAAGAGCACTGCATTACTTGCGATGAGGATTTGTGCAATAAGGCTTTTTCGGTTACCAGTTCGTGTACGCTATTAGTAATTGTTTATATTGTAAGGCGTTTTGCAATAAACCTTCGTTTACCTTATGTATAACATTCGTCATCTGCCAACGGATGTAGCACTATTGAATTGATATAAATTCAATGGTAGTACTATTGCGAAATAATTACGGGGTAAGGATGTCATCCGTAATTACTGTAGAAACACTAGTAGGTTATCGATACTTTATAAGCTTTCCATACAACATTCATATGGGGCGCAACCGAAAAACTCACCCCCGGAAGATTTACTTCTAGAATATTTGCAATTGAAGAGAGCACAGAATTAAGTACATTCTCCCAAAGAAAATTCACCTGCACTAGAATACTGTCTTGGCATGCACTTGTTCCAAAGGAAAATATAACTTTAAAAAAAGAGATAAATAGAATCTACTTAATTTTAACTTTCCCTTCTGTATCTATTGACGAAATTCCTGTGACGGAACTTACGGGAGTGAAACTATTCCGGTGCTCAATTTTCCGAAGGCACAGATTTTTCGGGGACGAAAGGGTGAGTTTTCAAGGGTAAATTCACTGGGACGGATTTATATCGGAGAGGATTTTCGAAAGCGAACTTCCTGCAACGAGTCCCTCGGGGTTAATAGTCCGGGGTGAATTTTCTGGAGACGAATTTACTTGAGGATGTCGTCACTCCGTTAATAATTGTTGATAGACAAAAAGAGGGACAATGTAGGGTTGGTCACTTCTTCTCTCTCACTCTGTAATTGGGCGCAAGCCTGTTGATAATGTAATAAATTACTAGTGCGGACGAATTTTTACTGCGGCGATTCTCTTTGAACGAACCTTTCGGGGCGAATTTTACGAGGTCGAACCTGCGAGGGTGAATTTTCTGGGGACGAAGGTGGATTTTTAAAAGAAAACGAGTTTTGGGCAAATACTCTTTGACAAGTTTGTCGGAAACGGAGGTACTTAAAAGGCGAATTTTCGAAAAAAGAGAACACATACGGAGGGGCACTTCGAATTTCGTAATGTTTACGGAATTTCACAAGAATTCTACGATATAATATCATTTGAGTAGCGTTATTTATCTAACCACTAATGATTTACACAAACATATACAGTAACAGTTTGTAGTGGCCATAATTAGTTGGTTACAATATACAGATAAATATTGTTATGGAACTATACGCACTTATAATTAGTCGCCGGAATTAGATATTTGGATACGCAGGAGAAATGCTGATAACGTACCATCGAGGTACCATATAATGGAAGTGTCATGCTGTCTAAGTTTCAGACAAAAATAGTTGTGACATGGGTTCCCAGCCTATTCGATTAGTGCAAGTTGCTGTGGTTATGATCGCATCACTTCAATTGGGTAAGCAAACCAAAGAAATCCTAAATTATTTCTCCTTTTTTCTCAGTTTCAACCTTGCACTGTTACACCTGCTCATCTGAATTAGTCCCAGGCTGTGGTGAGCCCTTTAACCATACTAAGGTGCCTGCTCAATCCTGTCCTATTGAAAACCAGGTCTGCGTTAAACAGTTTCTTCCGTGGGCAGGTCAGTAACTGTGAATGGGGGAAAAAGTAATGGTAATGATCTTGATTTTGCAGGGACCCTTAGAGGATGTGGAGTTGAAGGATTGTGCACGTTACTGAAGAACTCAACGGCGGACTGCGAAACCTGCTCACTAGAATTATGCAACTCTGGACTGATTAAGTCACCGTCACACGGAATTATGCTGTTTTCCATTATTTGCTTATTTTTTTCGATGGCCTAACACACTAAGGATTAGAATTGGAATTCAATACAATAGATCATTCACAAGCAATCACTAGAAGTAACTATGGTTATAGTCTAGTATACCGATTACTGTACTTCAACTGGGCATATATTCAGTTTACTTCTGCTACAGATGTGGGGGCAGTTTGATCCGGTTTGACCCAATGACAGGGTGTATGAACTAGGACTCAAACTGGGTCCACTGAAAGTAACTAATGGTGGTTTGCCACGTGAAATTTAAGCCATAGTCTTAGGTTTTAGACCACGTTTAATTTAAACACAGCTGAAACGCAAACGTATTAAATGTGACGTTTACAATAGTAATAACTTCTTTGCAAATTGATATTTATATTACAAACTTCATTAGATATAAAACAGAAAGCATCAGCAGACTCGCCGTTAGCACTGCCGATGAATTGCAGAAATCTACATCACACGTTTGGCAAAACCTTGCATGTTTGCCCGAAACTGTACAGTAATCAGATGCCACACATCCTCGAAATACATGTTCCCTTGTCGCTTCTGAAACAGAAATTGTAATGTTAGTCTTGTCAAAGAAAGTATACCGTGTGTCCTATTTTGGTTGAGATTGCAATGTATCTTCAGCTCAGTTTTTTGAACATAGAGACGCGGTTTTCGCGGCCCTGTGCCGTTTGTTTGTGAAACTTTAAAATAGCTACGTTTGTTTCTGATATAGAGTGTGAAATCGAAAAGTTTGACTTTTTGGGATGTTATCATATTTTACTACACACGACAGGTATAAAAAAGGTAAAAACTGCCTATTTTAGATATTTTACGTATAATACAGTGGGGTAGTAAAAAAGTGTTTGCCGCAGCTGGTGTTAAATACAACACCCTGTAGTGTATACCTCACCGTCAATTTTTTGCACTGTTTTTCCTGATTACATTTATGTTATCACTACATAAGTATATTTCCTTGAATTTTAGCCATAGAAATTTTTTACGATTTGTAAACAGTAGGCCATTTTGTTTTGTTTACTGTATCCATGCGGTAACTAAGGCAGCTGATCCAAATCAGTAAAATGTAGTAATATTGATTCAGGTTGTGGTACTAAAAGGTTCACAAAAAAATGACGCAGTCGAGAAAACCGTAAGTTTCTATCATTAAAAACAACTGAAGTACATGGCAGATCCAGTCAAAATAAGACACATGGTATAAACGTCTAAGTATCCGCAAGTAACAAAGAAAAAGTGCAATAATACTTCAATAACATTTGAAGTGCTAGTACATATTTACCACACTCCGAGTCATTCCTTGTAGTATTCAATCTTTATCAAATGGCAAATCATGGCGGCCACAGTATGAAGAAGTGCTTCAAAAACCAAATTTTGATGATTTGGCCAGGTAATAAGCACAAAAGCAAAGTTTCTGCTACGAGAGTAAAACTAATCTCTATTTAAGCATTAGCAATATGGACAGTAGTTAAGGATCATATTAAAGCAAAAGTAAAAATGCTTAAGTAATGTCAACTTACCACCGGGGGCGGTTTTTTCTATAACGCACACTGCGCTCGGTACATCGCACGTATGCCTATGCAGGGATTTACCAGTAAAAGGATCTGAACAGTTATTTTCATTCTTTTCGTTCGATACGCAAGTGAAACATTGTTTAGATACTCCTGAAATCATTACGTAAAGTTAAGCGCAGGCAAAAATAGAAGCAGCCCAAATAAAACCAAAAATACTTACCAACAGTCATAAAAGACGTACTAATTAATATTGCTAGTAATAACTTCATCTTTTATTTTTTGAAAAAACAGTAACGCGTCTGGAATCGGTTTAAATGTAAATTAAAATGCTGGGTTTATTTTTAAATCAACAGCAGAGGAGGAGTGAAACAATTTTAAAGCTGTAACTATTTTTATCTAGTCTATCTACCTTAGTATCATACACAGAGCGTTGCAAAAATTTACGTGTAAAAGAAAAACGCAAGTGAAGAATACACACAGAGAGATACGCAAATGTTTAATTCCACGTTAGGGGACGAGTTGCATAGGTCTGTATTGCAAATTGAGCAGAGCGTCGATGATTTTGATTGGACGTCGCAGTGTGCTTTACTGATGCAGCTCCGGCGGAGTCCTCCAAGTTTACCTGTAAATAAATCAAAATTAGCGACTCTGAGTCATTTTAAACTTAAATTAAGTTCGTTCTGTAGATTATATTGTGGTTCGTGCATTCAACAGAGAATTTCTAAAGTGACGAATCTCTCCGTCGAAGAGAAGGAGTAATCTTTTATTTGTGGGAACATTGCTTGCATATTTAGGCTCACTTTAGGTCGGATTTCTCCTCACTAACCAGCAAACACACTTATATTTAAAAAACGTTTTTAAAGCGCATTGAAAGGATAAATTCGGTATAGGTAGTAAGGTATACGTTTTTTTTGTAGACCACTTTTATACCCTACGTTTAAAATACGATTTTTATTCATATATTAACCATAGAGTTCTTGTTCTACGTTGATAATATCGATAATATGTATACCGGGTGAATATTTTAAAACCGAACATCGGCAATTAACATGGGAAAAACGTTTTTTGCAGATCGTTTCTCCCTATGTTAACACGGTAATAAACCCTATTAGCAAAATCATGTTAAGCCATGGGAATTTCCTAAAGAACTGAAATAGGTTTTCACACAGACGGAATGGGACGCTCATTAAAATGCACGGAAAACAAATATCGCGTACTGATGGAGTAAATATTTCCGCTGTAAATGTTGTTTATTATAAATCCTTTTTCCTCAGTGAACCGCATTTTACAAAAAAATTAATGCCAGTTGACATAAACTTATATTGATTTCGACGTTTGAATCTAGTCTTACTAGTCATGCCTTAACATGATTTTGGTAAGTGGATATATTGCCGAAGTTTTAATAAAATAGTGAGAAATACACCTGAAAATGAACTAAATTCGTATATCATTAGACGAGGAAAAAAATCTTCTTTCGATTGGTGTCATTATAAACCCTCTAAGTTAACATGGGGAGCAACTATCTACAAACCTTTTTCCCATGTTAATTCCCTATGTTCGGTTTCACCCGGTATAAATGAACGTTCTTTTAGCAATAATTTCATAAACGTAGGTATATAATGCCCCGTTCATTTCCCATACGTTAAATAATGGTTTACTTACTTCTTCGAAAATACGAATAAAAATTAGGTATATTCTACGTATCAAAATTACGTATTGTTTAATTATTTATTTATTATTATACAAACTACACAGGGCAGAGCCCTAATTACGTAGCAGGTACCCACATTATCTATTATTTCAATCTTTGCTGAATAATCAGCCAATCTAATAACATTCCACTGACAAATGAGCCTAACTTTCAACTAAAAAAAATATAATTGGTAGCTATCCATCTTATAACGACTCAAAACGGGGTGATATTGACTAAGTGGATTGATAAAGACACTAAACCTTCCCCATACTTCTTTTAATTATTTCAAATTACTTGTAGTTTTCAACCACCTTTATATGTTCCTTTAAACTTAAGGTAGGTCACCTAAGCTTAGTCATTGTTTCAAATTATAATATTTCAGCTTGATAATGACCTTCGGGTCGAAACTATAGTCGCTGTCACCTAATGCCTTTAATCTAATACCTGAAATAATTAAAAGAAGTATGGGGAAGGTTTAGTGTCTTTATCAATCCACTTAAAAAAAATATGGTAGTTAATGTCCTCTTGACTATTTAAACAGTCACTTACGGATTGGACTTTATAATTTAATTTAATTTATTTAGTCTTCAGAAAAATTCTAAGAAAAATGATGTACTATTTGCTGGTTGTCACTTTTGAAAATTGCATAAGCTGCAGAAAATGTATTTATTATATTATTGCATTATTACCTGCAAAATTATAAATATAGGTACTATGCGATCATAAAAGAGTTGCTATCGAGTCACATTGGAATTTTTATTTACACGGGAAATCATATTGAACTTGAATTTCCAAAGGCGTTATCAATCCTTTTTTGATCGCCCTTTATATGACATCTGGCTGGAGAAATCTTACTCGGGGGTCGCTACGGGGTTGCAGTGATGTACAAAATTGGTTCGTGCCGAGAAAATCGTTACTCCATCTAAGCGGCACCCCTGAGCATCGCCGGGAAATTTTCAGAATAGATCTGGACTGGCCCCGAATCTTCTCATAGCGTTCTTGGATCTCGTATGTCCTGTCCGTGAAATACTCGTAGGAGAATTTTCCTTCATATCCCTGGATCTCTATCATCCTACTTTCTTTCGGCTCAACCAATCATCCTTATGGCTTTCTTCATATTTTGGAGGCACCAATTCTTCTTCTATCTATGTTAAAATCGTATCAAATTGGTGAATACGCACCTCTCGTTTGTTAATCCGTATAAGCTGTTCGGCCCCTTTTTCATCGACCTTCTCCTCCACGCCTAGTTCGCTTTCCCAGCAGTCAAGGAGCTCGACAGCCTGGTTGTACATCTGGTAGATTTGCTCCATGTAGTTATCCTAGTCTTTAATAACCTAACTCGCTTTTTTTGTGTGTCGGCTGGACTTTCTTGGTATATACGTCCAGCTGCTCCCGTTTTGATGTTATATAAATATTGTGATTTTCCTGTTTGTGGGGTTCTTTTTTCATGTTTGTCACCAGTTTCTTCATCTGTTGACCCACCTGCTGCTGTAACGCCAATGTATTCATGGTGTGCATTTTCCTTTTCCTGGATCCTGGATGGGGTGCACTTTCTTACCCTTTCAAAGTGTTTTTAACCGGGCGTGATTATTTGTAGACCGTTCGCAGTGGGTTTTCAGAAATTTCGTCTAGTGGGTAGGCAACACCGCATTACACGAGCCCACACGGGGAGACTTGATGGCGCCATATCTAAAATTGTGTGTTAAGGTGTCTAGAAGGTGTGCACAAAGTGTTATATAAACCTCTCGCCAGGAAAGATTGCCGGTCATAGAACACTTGATCCCGATGTACAATTTATGTTTTTTTAAAGATGGGAGCGACTTCCGGGATAGTATCGTGTCAATGTTGAACAAAAAGACTTTTCGTTCAACATTGGCGCGATCCTATTCCGGAAGTCGCTCGCATCTTAAGAAAAACATAGATTGTAAATCGACACAAGGTGTGCTGTGACCGGCAATCTTTCCTGGCGAGAGCTCCCCCACTACTAGTTTTATTAAACGCTTCGGAGAGGGTTTAAAACCTATTATGAGGAGTTGCAAACAGTCTCTAAGAGACTAGAACAATCCCTCAAAAGATTTTGGTGACCCTGCCATTTTCCTCTTCAATGGCCCACCTTTAGATTTTATGGTCATTTAACGCTTCTTAAAATAAACTTTTAGTATTGAGCCTTTAGAGGTACTTATTAACATTTCAGTTTTTGTAATGAAGTGATTAAAATTGTTTTTGGTTTTAATTCTGCTCTCTTCACTTTCATTTTTAATCAAGCAATTTATTTCTGTATTTCACACTATTCGATTTCCGAAACCAGAGCGACCACTGTGGCAGGTGAAGTGAGTGTGGCTACAGTGCACGGTGCGACTAGGCACTTTAGAGCGTTTAGGAGCTTTTGTAAGTCCTTAAGAGTCGCCGAGAAGCTTTTAGGAGTTTTTCGTCGTTAAGACATCTATCATACATATACACTATATAAACCGATTGTATGGCTGTATGTGCAGAAAGCGAGGCAGAAAGGTATCGGTTATTCAACCGCTAATCAGAAAATTAAAGTTAATACTGTATTTTAATATCGTATACTTTTATGCAGAGTGACCACCTGCAAGTAACACATAGTGTTTCAGATAGGTATAAAGAAATGCAAGAAATACAGATAGCACAGGCCGCTGCTTTGCAATTTTCCTCAATTATGTAACGCACGCAAAATATACACGAAAATTCGATTAGGAAGAAAACAGATCGCATTAGTATACCTACACCAACCGTTTACAAGACGTATGGAATCGATTTTCTATTAAAAAATGGCCCACATCTCGAAAGTCAACCCACGTCTAAATACTAAAAGTAATTGCAGGCACGCAACTACCGATAATGAACGCTCATCATACCTACCCCCTGCGCCAAATTTCTCCTTGAGGCAAACGGGGGTCGAAGGATCGCATATCTCCGGGCTAAGCGCCGTTTTATTGAAGGGATCCCCGCAGTTAGGGGACTTGTCCGAACACACAAAGCATTTTATCGCCGATGTTGCTATAAATTTACGTAATTACATAAAATTAGCGAAAGCAATAGCCGTTTACTTACAATCTTGGAGCGCTGTTAAAAGTAACAGTACAGGCAACACGTGTGAGGTAGGCATCATTTTGAGTGTCCACGTGCACTAATTAGGACGCATTTTTAATTAATCCCTGAAAAATTCGCAAGAGGCTCTTTCACACGTTACGACGCAGAATTTGGAAAACTTATACTGCAACGCACGACGCCAGTGCTAGTGGCGCCAACGTTCTTATATTGACAATGGGGGTTGGTCTATATAATGTTTGTAGGTTATCACGACCGAAATTTTTGTTTGTCAAAATCGAGCTTGGTCGGTGATAGGTATGTGTAGAACCAATGTCGGGTGTAATTATTGGCCTGTTAATTAAGCGTGTAATCGATACGCTTTCCATTTTTAGGGATGAAGTGAATACGATTTTACGCTTTTAAGACAGGTCGCCCCCGGAAGGGTCGCTATATGACGTTAACTTGATATTTACGTCATTTTGGGGTGCCAGGAATTGGGTTAATGACAATGTCATTTGGGGACACGTGTAGGTATCAATTGCGTCGCCGTCCGAGCGTAAACGAATTTGCGCATAATATTGGTTGCAAATACTTACCCTTACGCTTTGAATGTCGCCAATATACAATACCTGAAAAACTAAGTAAAGAAAATTGCTACTATTCTACTACAGGGAGTTCATCGAAAAGCTGTCGGCTACGTTTAGTTAAATGAAGCAAATAAATAAATCAAAGTGATACAGCGATTTATTATTATTAAAGTACAAGAGGAAGTGAAACTGAAAGATACTCATGATCATTAGCAAATCGGAGTGGTCATTAACCGTGGATGAAAAAACTTTAAAAGTGATAAAGAGAAGGAAAAATAATAGATGCAGATCAAGAAAAAGTATGTATAATCGGATTACAAATAGCTATGGAAACGGCAAGGAAAAATCCAGAAAGTAAAAGGTGGAAGTAAATAATTCGTGATGAGGTAGCGTAACGACAAGAGGATTCCGACGACGAAATGAGTTAGGCCGGTCATTGGAAGCGGAATTTCTCCTGATCAATCATCAAAAATGCTATCCAAACTTTACTACCGACTTTCCTTTGGTTCAGTAAAAGAATCTTTTTTACCGTATTTCCTACGAAGGTTCCCCAGTTGTCGTTACGTTTTATCCAAGACAATGATAGTTGTTTCAACAAATCATCAACGTCACTTTCCCACACCCGAAGGCAAAATTTCGCCCCTGCCATTACTCGTATATCCGCTGACTCGTTCGTGAATTTAATGTATTCTTCGATGTTATCAAAACATGCAATTATACATTATCAACGTATAATGTTGTTACTACTACAGTTAACACCAAAAACGACGCTTAATGTGTCGATAAAACATGTGGAATCCTCCCGCCTGAGAAACCGTAAAAAGTTTCGATTTTCTTCATCAAAAATTCTTTTTCTATACCAGCTGTTTCAGCAACTGGATTTTCTCTATAACATATAAGAGGAGGTCAGAAATAAGTTCGAGTAAATTGGGGCCCTTAGCTAAACATTGATTTACACTTGTTCCGCCACCTTGGCCAACATGTCGCATCAAACTTTATTTTTTATTTACACAAAAGAAATACATTGGAAGTTTGTAATGGCCATAATTAGTATGAATAAGTGGTTACAGTACAGATAAATATAAAATATTGCTATGGAAATGTACACGCAATTAATTAATCGCCGGAAATTTGGTTACGCAGCAGAAATGCTGATAACGTGTAATAATATTGGACAGTGTGACAAAATTTCATTCTGTCCGAGATTCAGGTCACAATTATAGTTGTGACATGGGTTCCCAGTCTATTCGATTAGTGCAAATTGCCATGGTGATGATCACATCACTTCAATTGGGTATGCATTGATAAATGTACAAAGCAATCATAATTAATTCTCTTTGTTCTTTCAGTTTCAACCTTGCACTGTTACACTTGCTCATCTGACGTAGTCCCAAACTGTGATGACCCCTTTAACCAAACTAAGGTACCTGTTCAAAACTGTCCCAATGAAAACCAGGTTTGCGTTAAACAGATTGTTCCGTTGGCAGGTCAGTAATTGTAAATGAAGGAAAAAGTAGTGGTAATGGTCTAACTTTGCAGGAACCATTAGAGGATGTGGGGATAAAGGATTGTGCACGTTGAAGAACTCAACGGCAGACTGCGTGACTTGCTCATTAGAATTATGCAACTCTGGTCCGATTAATCCACCGGCACACGGCATTATGTTGTTTTCCATTATTTGTTTATTTTTAATGATTTTTTTAAGTAATTGAGATTCTATCATCACATAGTGATTGTTAATAGGATTAGTATATGCGAATGAGGAGAGTATTGAGTATAATAAGGTTTGGCATTTCATTAAGAATTATAAATGGATCAAAACTTGCCTGTCCATTCTCCCAAAAACGTTTGTAATACGCAAAGCTCCATATTTACGGAATATTAACTTTTTTTTTAACTTAAGAAATAAAAAACAAATTGTAAATCAGCGTATGCATGATTAAAGCGCATTTTTGGTAATATTTTGGTAAATAATATCGATCTCACGAGTAATTTTGGATGCGTTAAATAATTAATTTTATTTAATTTCAATTGAGGGTACGTCTTTATTCTGTAAAACAAATTACAAAGTAAATAATTAAGTTTTTATACTGGTAGCGCTATCTAACGGTAAAATTATAGCACCTCCGAAAACCATATCGAGATTATTTTCTTAAATTATCGATCTCACAAGTAATCTAACTCAAAATAGACTAGAGCCTGCACATCTACACCATAACAGAAAGCTTTTAGTGAAAATTTGAAGTCTCTAGCTATTGTAGTTGCTGAGATCTCAGCCGAACATCCGGCCAGCGAGCCATAACGAATATAATAGCGTATTTTTTTTAAAATTGCGCTAAAAAGACACTGGCCGATTGATATAAGGTTATACGTACAATCCAGTAAGCAAAGTATACTCCTAAGATTCTATACAAGTAGTAAAACGTCTCATTAATTTTTTTATTAATTTACGTTATTTAAGTTGACTTATCATGATTTTCTTTAAAAACGGCAAGAATTGCAGATTTGGAATCCAAGTAGTTTGTTGTTATTACAAGCGAGCAAATATACTGGTTTTCACAGAACTTTGTTAAACGCAAGTTTTATAAGAATTTTTGATTGTTTCTTATGTGAACAAAGGAGGGGAATTTTCATTGAATTACAGTTTTTTAAAGCCTTTTTCGGAAGTTACAAATTCCTCAGAGTACTACACCGAAAGTTACTTAATTCAGTCTTTTACTAATGCAATCATAGATCTTTCTTTCTTAACACTAACTTTGGCACCAACACTATCTTCGGAAGTACCTACTTCACCATCTGGAGGACAGTGATCGCTATCCAATTAACCTATTCCTGCAAAATAAAAGAGATTGAGAATTGAAACACGACTAAAGAAATTCTAGAAACGCCAAATGGAAGCAATACTTTGAAATTCCAAACAATCCGCTATTTCAAAGCCAATGTATCCGATATGGTTAAACAATTCATAGATAACGTCATTATAAACGCAACAACCGCTTGTATACTCAAACTAGTGGAAAAGCGGGACTAGTTCATGTACCTTGGTGGAATGCCGAAGTAAAAAGGCAATTTTTAACAACAAGGCCCTTAAAGAATTTGAACGTAATCATACAGTTGAAAAGCTTGTAGCGTTTAAAAAAGGACGAGCGGAATCACGCCGTGTATAGTCATATAAAGTAAAAAGCTTTCATGGGAAATCTATAGAAAATCAATAAACCTTTTAACGCACGAGAAAGGTTAGAGGTATAATATAGAAAAGCTATGAGAAACCCTCAAGAATACTAAAAATACAAGGTGAAACTATTGAAGACCCCAAAGAAATAATGGAAGCATTGTCTAAAAGTTTTCGTTTGATTAGCAACTCGGATCAAGACGCTAATTAAACTCCTCTCTCGTTTAATCGTTTCAATTCGAAGCGTTCATTAAGTAAGATACTCTGGAGCGTTGAATATCACTCTACCCCTTTTACTAATGCAGCTCCTCTCTAAAAACCTTCCAACTATAACCCCTTCTACTGTGAAATAATTACTTCCCACATATACAATGGTAATCATTAATCCCGTTACCCACATCTAATTGTTTATTTATTAATTCCTTTTCTTGCTAACAATCCCAGATGGTTTTATACTCAGCGCCAAGCTCGCAAATGAAACTCAATATTTCTAATTAAGAAAGTGAAATCATCAGACTGCACGGTGACAACTTTCTGAAGCGATTGAAGAACAAGGGCTTACAGAAAACAACAAAAAAAAAACGATCTGTCGGTCACCCTGAAATCAATCAATATGTTTTTTCAAATGTTACCAAAACCAGTATTTATCTCGACAAAAAATGCATCACCTCTTGTACTAACTATTAATCTTTGAATTTTATATCATCTAAAGGAAATTAAGCCAACCATTATCCTATGGGAAAATAAGCACTACGGAAGTACGAGTATAAGAGAACAGGTTGCATTATCAAGAATAAGAATCGGACACACAAACCTAACACATTTACATTTATTAGGAAAGAGTCCACAATAGAAATGCATCAACGAATGTGATATCCTTTGATTGTCAGACATGTTCTTGATGACTGTCCAACGTATAACATACATAGAATACAAGCTATACCAGAAACTGGACGAGAAATTTGTGTTAATGGGAAACGTGCAATAGAAGCATTAATAAAATAACGGGACTAACAAAAAGAGTCTAAAATGTAGCATTAATTAGTACTAACCACGACTTTTTGTAAGCAGTAAAAAAATACGTGGAGAAATAGGTCCCAATGAATTGTTACGCCTAAACCCAAAATTAAATATTAAAGTTAAACGACTCTGGCTCACTTGCAAATATAGCAAAAGTAACTGCAAATCAATGAAATCAACTGTAGAAGGCGTTTTACCATCTTAAGCACAACGTGTCTTTATCCAAAATCTATTGACATTTTGAGTTTGATGAACTTCCATAGTGAAGTTTACTTTCATGGTAGGTCAAATGAGGTTATTTGGTAGGTACATTAAAATTCACATATTAGGAGAAATTTTAGTGATTTTAAAGTGGAAGTTTCGTCATGTTACAGTTGCGTTGTCAAAGTAGGCCGTAAATTTGTATATCTCAATAACAAATTATATAAGTAATTCGCCAACTAATTACTATAAACTATTAATTACAAAAATAGAAAACGGTAGCTCTAACTAAGATAGAGAAAAACGATTTCTGCTTTTCTTTACAACAATAATTATATACAAAGAAAACAAAGGAAGGTAACAGTAGCAAGGTTAACTCAACAGTTTGTAAATATAAGAAATGGGTAAGAGTATGAACGTTGTCAAAGGCTGCAATTTAATTGCCGAATTACAATAATTATCCATACAAGTGGTGCAGAATTTCGATTTGTTCGAGAATAGCTTGCAATACTCGTCTGAAACGCAACCCCTGAAGGTGCTCTCCTTAATGATTCCTGAAAATCGACGAGATTAAAGTTTTAGAGGTAGCAACAAATTCTCACCTAGAGCCGGAAGGACCTGTTTGACACAGACGGAAGTTGTAATGTCACAGTAGCTGGCCGGTATCGTAACGTTGTTGAATGGATCGCTGCACGCTTTCTCCGTATTCGATGTGCATGAGTAGCATTTTATTGATGTTACTGTAATGAACAAAAAAAGTTATCTCACGCGTTTACTTGTTTGAAGAAAAGAAAAATCAATGGTAATTGTTATCATTACGAATGTGCTTATTAGCAAGTAGTTTTCTTCTTCGCGAAGAAACCTGAATTGCTAATGCGTTTAAACTCATCAGTAGGTTGTACCTTAGGAAACTCCATAAACTGGTCAGTTTCAAACCTTTAAACAAATTTCTATACGGTTTTTTGTAGTTTTACACATTCTACATCGTATAGAATTCCTAAAGTAGCAAATGCTGTAGTTTCAAGGAAATTCAATGCTCTAATGGCCTATAGAGTGTCAACCCAGTATCTAGAGTCCCCAAAGCTGAAGTTCCTAAGAGATCTAAAGCTTCTTAAGTTCTAACTTGTATCCACAGTTTCAATTGCTCGTAAATGTTTTAAGATCTGATTCCTGTGAAGCCAATGATGTGTATTAACGACCTTTCAATAGAAATGCATGTGGAACTGCGTTAATTATCTGTGTTTATAGACCTCTATATGGTGATTTTAACTTGTTTTATAATGTTCTAGATGAAGTGTTGGATAAGACTGTCAATTTTAATGTTATTTTAGCTGTCCATTTTTCTGTGGACAAAAAATCGCAGGCTATCTGTGTCTTAATGGGATGTTATGGTTTTGTACAGACAATTTTCTCAGCTACGAGAGGAGATTATTGTGTGGACAATATCTTCACAAATTTCGGTGTTAAGGATTTCAGGGTAACTACAGTTAGAATTATGGAGAACTGCTTGTTCCTGCAGACAACGGTACAGTTGCGGTACACCTCAATAGGATTGTCCTAACTGGTTAAAAACTGATAAACCAGAAATGATATAAAAATATCCCTTTCCACGGATGATCTACTTCACCCTATAATACCTAAATACCAATATTCAGCGGTCCCTCACACATAACGATGACAGATGCATCCTACATATAAATCTACATCTATTCCACGCGAGTCTTCATAATCAACTATGGCGCAAACATCTCATTAAACAGCGGAACTAAGGGGTTGAAAGTGGCAATGAAGAACTAAGTGACCGCCATCAAATTGATAGATAGTAAAATGAACAAATTAGACAAAAAAGATGTAGCGATGCAAAATGGAGAAACTAAGTGAATGTAACCGACACCAAAATCGCCAGAATACAGAACCTTGATCACATCTTCACTGCGTGTTAATTTAATTATCGACTAAAAATAGTTGTATTGAGTACCTTAATGGATTTCAAGTTAGGAGACCCGTCACCCTAGTCCCACCGGGCTCACCCTCATCCCTCGAGGATATAAAACGTCCAACCCGTGACAATATTTGAAACTAGGCCGATTTCGTTTATTTTTAGACCAATGCAATTTTGCGTTTGTCATATCCTGATTGGTACCAAGGGTCATCGCTGAGTTGAGGCTTGAACTAGCTACGGAAAACACCGCGCGATTATTTTGATTTGGGGTCAAATGGAAATGACGCAATTTAACCGTTTTGGTGTGCACACATTTCCGTTTATTTTGTATAAATTAAAATTCATGCAACTGTGATCGTCACCCACCAATCTCCATTCTGGGGGACTTCCAGATCTAGCATTACGTAATGCTTTTGACGTTTAGATTTTACAGTAGATATATAAATAAAACCACGTGGTAACAATTATTTTTATCTACCTATAATTTAAATTAGTGACTAATATACCAAAAAGGTTAGAAAATAGGTGCGTCCCCCTCGGCCTTAGGAAAAAGTAAAGGTGAATTTATCTGATGAGATAACAATAATGTGAATACAACGCGATTTGTTTTAATGTATGATTTCATCGATTAATTACAACCTATTAAATGGTAACATTCCAGTGCGGAATGTAAAGAAAGCGTGTGACATCATACGGTTATGTAGGGCACATTTACGTAATTTATTGGTATCATTTTTAAGTTACACTTACACATACCATATTCAACCGATGATAACAATAACAACATGAAGGGAACAACAGTCAATAAGTGAAGGCACCGCGAAGCCATTTTAAATCGCACTGAGTACCATTGAATGAGTTTTACTCTTTATGAGAGGTTCCCAAGTTGAGGTCAAACAAATGGAATACCGTTTTCGTCGTACGCTACACGCAACAGTGAGATTTTATGCTACTTTCTCATTTTTATTTTACTCACTCATATGCTGTAATCTTATCAACCGCTCGAGATTTTATTTAGGCTTCCCTATTTGAAATTTTGCATGGGCGTTGACCGAAAATTGTTTCGGAGACACTCCTAGTTTCACACGCAAAGAGGTAATATTAATGCCCTGAGGAGTAGGTGAAAAACGGTATAAGGGACATGCTATACCTTCATTTCGCATTTCAAACGGCAAATATACAATCCAAACGAGGCGCGTCGCCTAATTGTATTTCAGCACTGTCATACTACGACAAAAAATGGTAAATTCATTGTAAAACACTTCAATTAAAACAGAATATTTAAATTTTTTAACATACCTTAACGGGTGGGAGCTCTGCGGTGCACCACAAAAACATTTTTTTGCTTCATTTTAGTACATACTCCTTTTTCGGAAATCAATCACAATACAGTTTTTTTTTTAAATTGCAGCTGACAATTAAAAGTAACAAAATATACAATCCAAACGAGGCGCGTCGCCTATCATTGTATTTCAGCACTTTCATACTACGACAAAAAATGGTAAATTCATTGTAAAACACTTCAATTAAAACAGAATTTTTTAATTTTTTATCAACCTAACATCAACTCCAATTAGAGAAACGTGTTAATAATTTATTAATAGTGCAAGAAACTAAATACAGCACATACTTATAAATTTCCAACGGGCCATTATGACGTACAGGGCAGGTGGCAATCGCCCCAATTATGGGGCTGTGGGTTGTGGAAATTGCGCGAGAAAAATGTCATCAGAATCTACCTGCTTCAATTTCTTCGCCCGGCCCGGTGGATTAAGTTAGCACCTCTAAATTGGCACTCCAATTTGTTACATCGCTAAAATATTGTGCGTATTTGTGCGCCAATCCCTAAATTTTGTGCGCTTCTCGTTTACGAAAAAATTAAAATTGTTCATTGGGGATCATTCTCATATCCGTCGCGCGAGGAAACCTGAGTATTGGCGTACAAATCAGCACAAAACAAGCACAAAACTATGGTTTAACGAGTAGTATCATTTGGATACGAGAATGATGGTTTTCTTGCTTGTTGGACCCCCAATGTAAAAATTGTGATTTTCTCGTAAACGAGAAGCATACAAAATTTGGAGAATTAGCGCCCAAATGAGCGCAATATTTTAGCAGTGTAACAAATTGGGGTGCCGATTTAGGGGTGCTAATTTAACGAGCAGTCTTCTACTTTATTTCTGGATTAGAACGGCCCATAGTTAAATTTCTCCACAAGGATCGTGACGCGATTGTGAATAAAATTAATCAATCTCCGTTTCTAAGTGGTGTGACTGCGGGCTCAAGGATGAGTACTGGATACAAATCCCTGCCATTATTACGCGATTAGATATTGAGCGACCTGTGGTCTACTAATATCTGAATAATCGATGAGGAGCATTTGTTGCGGGGTTTTCGAAAAAAAGCCAACACCTCACCCAAACCAATCACAAATATTGTCGCCTTTTCGGACGCATTTCATCAACTGAGCGAGAGTATTTGAATAAACTTAAAATTGTATGTTAGAAATGTTGAATGCAACTGAGGGAGTACACCATTGTGATGAGGGTGCCTTTTTTGCCCAGAGTTACGGTACGGTACGATATATTCGGATGTACGTATAGCAAAACCGTTGAAAAACACAAAACCCGCACACCATATGATGGGCTCCAGTAGGACATCATCAAAAATCATTGAATTGACGCAGATTTAACAAATAAAAAATTCCATACAGTTGCATGTAATGCACGAAACCTGAGTATAGAGGCACAAATTTAGCATAATCCACATCGCAAACTTGATCTCAATATTGAAGTGCTGGGTACTCACAACATTGTGGCAGTTGAGAGCAGATTCGTACAACTTGGAGACAATTGATACAGAAGCTTTGAACTTATCTAATCTTGTATATCTTTGCGGTTTTCATGGTTCACAGTAGCCATAGCCACAGTACACTATGGTTTTCATTAGCAAACAGCGCAGAACTTTGATGTGAAATATTCGCTTCACTAGCGAGATAATGGAATTTATTGCATTAGATGTTATGCTAGGACGTAGTAACAAAGACGTACAAAAGTTTAATAAATTAGTTTCAATTAACTAAAGTTCTATATCAACCACGCTGCAATTAAGATAATGGAGCCAATCAGTAGCGACAGTCCCGTTGGCGAAGACGAGTTGCAGAGCTGCGTATCGCAGACCGAACAGTGATCAGAAATTCCCTTCAGCGAATCGCAGTACAATTGTGGTGTGCATCCTCTGTGTGTCGTTCTGGGTTGCTGACCTACAAGAAGCGTGTTCGTACTGGTATAGCGAAAATGCAACGTACCTGTGGCGGATACAATTTGTTTCATACAACCGTAGCCTGGTTCGTCGCATCTCACGGTTTCGGCCGTTTGCTTCTCAAAGGTATCCTGGCACTTGTTGCTCTTCAGAGTTGTACACGAGAAGCAGTCCAGCGAGGCACCTGCAAAATGATACATACTGAGTAAGCATAGTGAAGATGATACACTACGGATGGTTTATATTTGGAGGACATCCAGATGTTTTAGATTTCTAGAAATTGAAACACAGCATAGATAAGTTTAAATATTGTCTAATCCAGCCAGACTAAGAACTTTTACGAGTGTTTTTGTTTCACTTTTGATCTTCGTTTCCTGTACTAGTAGTAAAATCAAGAATACATCAGAACGTGCTGTGCCCATTTTTACATGCTACATGCTTTACAAGTGAATCATTGCTATCTTTGCGATATTCTAGATGGCGAAGCGAGGATATTGTTCAATCCGTGAACGTGAACTCTGATTTTCAGGCGCTCTTTGATGATACTCTTTCATTTCTGATCAAAAAAGTACGAATTGTTTTAGATTCTACGCACCAAAATTAATAAGAAACAGTGTTTTCCCGAGAAATTTTGGTGCAGTCGATTTTTGGTAAAAAAAAGGAAGGTTATACACTGCCTTTTTTTGAGCCCCGAAAAAAAAATTGTCTCAGATCGACCCGGAAAAAAAAATTTTCTTATAGAATGTGGCCTGTAGAATCCATAATTTCAAACAGTTCCAAGATTGGGCTACTAGTTCAAAAATTACAGCCCTTTGAATTTTTTTTCGAAATTGGTTTCTAGTCTATAACTTTTGATTGAGAAGTCTGATCGAAAAAGTACGAATTGGTTTGGATTCTACGCACCCAACTTAATAAGAAAAAGTGTTTTCCCGAGGATTTCTGGTGTAGTCGATTTTTGGTAAAAAAGGAAGGTAATACACTGCCTTTTTTTGAGCCCCGAAAAAAAAATTGTCTCAGATCGACCCGGAAACACTTCAATTAAAACAGAATTTTTAAATTTTTTAACAACCTAACATCAACCCCAATTAGAGAAACGTGTTAATAATTTATTAATAGTGCAAGAAACTAAATACAGCACATACTTATAAATTTCCAACGGGCTATTATGACGTACAGGCCAGGTGGCAATCGCCACCCGCCCCCCCGGGCCAGTCCGCCCCTGCTTTCATCTACATTCCTCCCTTAAAATGTAAAATCGAAGGGGGAATTGAAATGCAATTACAGTAGCTCTTTATACTTGTTGAATTTGATGTTGTATTTAAAAGAATTTGTGTAAATCGAACCATCGACGAGGAGAAGGCGTCATATTGATTGAATTGTATCATTTTTAAACTTGACGTAACTCTCCTATGAGGATGATTAAAACCTCAGGAAATCTTGCGCCTTAAATGACTCATATTGTTCGCAAATAGTGCCATTATGATTTGTGGAGGGTAGAGTTAGATATTTTAACGTTTACTTGGTTCTGGTATCTGAAAGTCAATATACAATAGAGGAATAAACTATGAATCAATACATGAAAAAATTAAACCTGGGTGGAAGGCAATTTGCCTCTCTGTATGAAAAAACTGCAGTGCTAAGGTATTGATTAACATAATCACCATTAATGTATCGCGGCCCTGGGAATATGTTAATCGTGGTACAACAAACAACAATTTGAAGAATTAGTAATTTTAATTAGCTTTCTTTAATAAGCCTAAGGACGACATTTTTACTTGGTCCACATCTAGTACGGTTTATAGCTGTTGTAGTCTCGATTAAAATGAGTATATTTCTAAGCATCTCATGACTTTGTGCACTTTTGTACTAGGTAGTTGGTGCTACTAACTGTAAGTTTTCTTGTTATTTACGTCGATAAGTGCCTAATTGGGATTCAATGACAACTATTTTTTATTATAATTTGATACTTGTTGCTAATTGTTGGTGATAAATTTGAAATTTTTTATTAATCACGATAATGAGCAATTAACTTTTTTTATGACTGAAGATCACACCCTACACCCTTACCTTATAAAGTTCCTTATAGAACTCATAATTTTGTTCCTTCATATGGAGTCATTTTCTGATTCTGCAAAAACTACCTTTGCAGATATCTATCTTATTTTTATGTTTTACCTCTAAATCTGTAGGACACGTTTGTACCTTCATTCTCCAAATCTGAAAAATCTACCTTTACGGGCGTGTTCATTAATGTTCCTTTTTTTCACAAATAAAAAGAAGACTCTCTATCCGATTGGAAAAGTAAATGTAGGAGTTTTACTTTTACCCTTACCTTTACAGGGTGGATTTGTCCCTTTGTGTTCTATTCTGAAGAGAGTTTCATTACAGAAATGCTTTTGCATTTAGCATAACTTTCTAAGGGTTTTTGTAGCCTTTTACAAAATTAATTGTAAAGGTTGCTTATGAGAATCACTTTTAGAGGGTAGTTTAACCACTTATGCGGTTTAGTGTCGCTTTGTAAGCTCATCGTAACTGATTTATGTCATTTTCATTACGCTTTCTTTTAACCCATTTTCATTAGAATCCTAATTTGACATCACTCAGGTGGTCAACGTGAATCCAAATTCGAAACCCAAGCGGTTGCATGAATTTTAATTCAATAAAAATAAACGTACGAATGTGTACGTATTTGCTTTTGAGTGCATAATTAATAATTAGGTAATTAATCATTTTCTATAGCTCAAGTGGCAGTAGTTATAGCCCTCAGTACCAATTAGGATATAAAAAGGTACCTATACAAGATATTAGTTTCCACTAAAAATAATAATAATAATAAAAATTCAACGTCAAGAAATTACACATAGGTATCACGTCGTTTAAAATAATGAGAACGGCGTACTATGCATTAATTCATAGTACCTTGGTCTACGCCAAGGAGGTTCCCAGGCTCTTTATTAGCGCCATTCGAAATAATAACCTGCCTGCGAAGTGGGAAGATCTTAAGATCGCAGAGCGCAGGTGGAAGGACCGTATTCGGAGGTCTAAACAAGGATCAAGGAGGATTTGGTAGCAGGGGGGTCTTCGTCTGCAGTTCAAAAACTACGTAAGATCCTTTTGAAGGACCCGGGGCAAAAAGTGGGGACACTGAGGCTTCCATGCAACAGATATACGTCTACCGCGGCTCTAGGCACTACGTAACTTTAAACCCACCAAAACGGGCTACCTGGGTCGGTGTAAGGCCGATCGACCGGAAAGTAGCTGCCCGGGTGATTATTGAGGGATCTTAGAGAGGGGCGGTTAACACGTTCAGCCCAAGAGTGCAGGACCGGACAAGATATTCCGGGCTGTTCTATAGCAGCGCCTGTAACCGCTTGACAAAATTCAAAGGATTTGTGTAATTCCAAAAAGGAAATTTAGATTTAACTTTAACCATGAAAACTCAAGAACTGGAAAGATATTGAAGACATACGAAGATTGAAGAATCTTCTAGATATGAAGAATTTGAAGAACTGACAAGTGAAATGAATTCTAAATACGAAAGCATCCAAAGCATCATCAAAAGCGGAAGAACTTTAAAAATCAAAAGAATTGAAAGAAACTTAAAAATAAAAAATTGATGGATCTGGGAGAATTTAAAAAATGAAATAAAATTATGGAACCTGAACCACGAAAAGAGCAAACATTAAAGATTTTGATTGAAAAATCAGAATCGGAAAGGTCCAGAGAGTTGAAAGGATCTGAAAACCACAAAGAAACAGAGAATTCGAAAATCTGTATACAAAGTGTAGGTGGAGAAAAATTGTAATTCTCTTT
Organism: Photinus pyralis; assembly: GCF_008802855.1. NCBI lineage: Eukaryota > Metazoa > Arthropoda > Insecta > Coleoptera > Lampyridae > Photinus > Photinus pyralis. Next base: position 648,298 of record NW_022170819.1, on the reverse strand, counting down.
CTTCTAAAAATGAAAACTCGATTTGTATTACAGCATTAGGTACGTAGAAGTATTTATCGCTCCATCCAATGTTTAATTTTTCTTTACATTGGGAGTAAGTTAGATTCAGCTAGTTTCTTTTTGTGAAGGGTTCGATTCCTTTGGTGTTTTCTTCCGCCGATTTCGTGGTGCGAAAAATCGCGATTTGAGAGCTCTGCAATATCATTTCGGCTAGAAAGGTGAGACGGTGACCCACGATTCTAGGGTCTTGAACCTAGTCCAATTCAGTACTAGATCATTCTCTTTTAATAACATTTTTTAAAAAGGGTTAACAAATGGAAAAACCTAATGCTTCATTAGGGTATAGTTTAAATGTAAGAACCGTAAAGCTCACTATTCACTAGAATATCATGGAAGGCGAAACAGTGGTTAGGATATTTCAAAGTTCGTCCAAATCCTTCCTTTAAAAAAATTTTGTCCTCCGACGAATAAACTTTTTAAAGTTTCAAAGACTTCAAATGTTAACGAAACCACTACAAAATTAGAAATCTTACCTACCAACGTAAATGAATCACAAAACGTACTTAAATGGTCTGCAAGTACAACTGTTTATGGTACCGCATTCTTCTCCCAGTTCCAATTCATATGTTAACGAAACTACAATATCGCGTAAATCAAACAATTTTTATAAATAGTTTATCGCTTTGAATTAAGAACAAAATCTATTTTTAAGCAATTGGCACCAATTCCACTTAAACTTGACGTCATTTTTACAACTTTCTTTTAATTGTTGCATTTCTATTGAAATAATTTACCAAAAAAGAAATTACTCACCGAGTTGTACTAGACACAGCACCAAAATCCACACAAACACCATTTTGCTAAAATCCATTGTTTAGCAATTTACACATTGGCGATTAATTATTGTCCGAAGGTGAACAGGTGAAAATTCACAACCTCACCTACATACAAATCGCTTCGTTGTAGAATGCGAAGTACAAAAACTGTTACGTAAACTCTCGTATGTAACAAATTTTGAAATGAGTGATGTAGGCGCTAATTTTGTTATTTATTTATTTATTTGGTACAGAAATCTGTAAGGTGGCGATCGACGACGTCTAGTTCGCTTGAGCCGTAGTAGATGGGCGAATTTTATTTAAATAGTAGGCTTACAATAATTACAAATAAATAGAGAGGACATAGGGCTATAGTCCTGAAGGAACTGTTGCAGTAGTCTGATGTGCACGTGTAGCAGAACTCCGATGCTTTCGCTAAAACTTCGCAAAAGTGCTTTTGGATGCAGCCACGGTGCAGAGAAGTGCTATTTATGCCTGAAAAAGAACAATTGTCAATAATACTGTAAGGTGTGTTGTCTACATAGAGCCATAAATAAAGGAAAAGAAAATAAAGGTTCGTTTACTTTCATATAATGGAATAAACCTCACATTTCTGAAGGTCCTTTAGACAATTATTGCATTTTCCAAAAGATTGTCCGCGCTTTGTCAGTCTGCCTGTGAAGGGCAATTAAGATTGATTCTATCTTTTCCTGCGAGGAGGGTGGAGGATACTAAATACCCCCCAGACCCCCCGGTTCTACATTCTTCTCTAAGAGGTTTAGAGCCTTTGCACTTACATCACAGTTTTTTTTTAATACCCTTCAGTATACGAATATCTTAAAGCTTTGTAGCACAATGAATATTGATTCTGTTTTTCACACTAGGAGAATTTAAAAGGTGGTAAAAATTGGTCCACCTCTAGAAGAATTACACTTTATAGAAAATAGCTGTAGGGTTCCCGCTTGGAAGTAACCTAAAATTGATGACATTAAAATATGTCGAGCCGCATGTCGTGGGCCTTAATTCTAACGAAACGTAAAAAAAGATGAAGTAGCCGCCAGTTCGCCAGCTTATTCGTAGTTGTGGTAGAGAGAGAAGTGGAAGAATATGCTCAACAGTTTTAAACTTAATTAAAAATGATTATAGGGTTGTCGCAACAAGCGCATTCTTGAATGTAGTAGCAGAAGAAGTAAAGAATAGGATTTTAAGGGGTGAAAAAAATGGTTGCGTGGTCATAGGCGCTGAAGTTCATAGAAAATAGACTACAGAGTTGTCGAAACAAGCTTGTTCTGGGATGTGATGGCTTAACAATTAGAGGAAGATAAAAATGTAAGAGTTTAACTTGATAGAAAATCACTAAATAATGGTAAATTTATTCTTAATATTAATGGCGGGAGAAGTGGAGAAAGTGGACTATAAATGACGATAAAAAATCGGTGCGCGATTTGATAAAGCCCTCGTGACTATAGTATATTTGAACAAGGTTTGAAGGTATTAAGATCGAGAGAAGGACATTGAAGAGTGGAAGAAGGCTTATAATGGGCTCGCAGAAGATTTCGAACACTCAAGGATCCTAAGATTTGAAGATTGGAAGCAGATATAAAGTAACGATACTCCAAAAAAGCTCGAAGAGATTCAATAAATACTTGAAGAAGAAGATTTCCCAGATCAAAGGAATTGAGCACCAGAGAATTTGACTTTAAAAGGTAAATAAATTGCTGCATGTCTTGGATATGGAAGAAATTGCTCAATGTCTTTAATAAACTTAATCAAAAATTGACTATAATGAGTTGTCGCAAAAACTTATTCTTGGGTTTGGTGACGGCACAAGTGGAGGAAGGGAGTTTAATTGACGAAAAAATTGTTCCATGCTTAGAGGAATTAAGCCACATGGAAAATGGCTATTGAGTTATTACTTCTTCTTGGCTGTCATGGGGGGAAGATTGAAGAAAATATTTTAAAGAGTAAAAAGTAAAAAAGAATTAAATTTCATAAAAAGGGACGTTAAGGGTAGAAACAATTCCTCTGAAGCGTTAAACCTAATCGAAAATAGTGTTTGAGTCGTCCCAATAAACTTATTTTTGGATTTTGTGGCGGCAAGAAGTGGAGGAATGGAGAAGTTTATAGGAAGGAGCCTTAAAGGTTGAAAGAAACTACCCAATAGCGTTCCTAATAGAAAATTACTATTGAGTTGTCTCAAAAAACTAATTCTGGAGTTTGGTGGCGGACGGAATAGACGACAGTACTGTAAGAGGAGTGAAAAAATTATTGAGTGATCAAAAAGCGTTCATAGATAATGGCTATAGAGCTGTTGCAACAAAACTAATTTTGGTGGCAGGGGCAGAACGGGTGGAGGAAGAGACTTTAGGGGCGAGAAAAGATGTGTACGCTCGAAATGGTTACGTTTCATAGAAAGTGGCGGTACGGTTGTCGCAAGAAACTTATCTTTAATTGTGATAGCAGCGGAAGTGGAGAAATGGGGGGTCAACTTGAGACACAATTATTGCTTACTTACAAGTGTTTAAAGAAAATAGTTGTCCGGTTGTGTCAAACACTGTTGCGAATTTTCTAGAGCGACATCAGGACGCCAACAAGTCGATAAAGGATTCATCACTTAAAAGCGGATGTGACTCCATATGATTTGAGAATTCTCTGCAAGCTTTTTGTTTGCTATATTAACAAATTGAATTGTGTGGCGGTGAAGAAGTAGAGAGAGGGTCTCTAGCTATTATACTATTATAATTGCTGTGATCTGAGTCGGACAGCCAGACAGCCAGCCATAACGAATATAATAGCGTATTTTGTTTCAAAAATGCACTTAAAACGTTGGTGTGGGGACTTGGTTCATAGAATACGACGCGTCATACCTATTGCAGCTATAATTGGATGAAGTGGAGACAAGGACTGTTGATGGTTGCAAGGATATAGATTTGGGCCGACTCAGTTAAACTTGATAGAAAATGAGTGTGGGGATGTCGAGACATACCTACTTATTTTATTCTTTGAAGAAAAACTCTCTCTTGAAAAATCAGTGGGGTATACAGAAAGATAATCTTCAACCGAAAATAGCGATTCTCTTTCCTTTGATTATTGAAGTAACATCATAGTAGCCTTGTGAACAATAGTAATGAAATTGTCCTTTGATTAAGTGTGGCCTAGGTTCTTGTCGCTGGAATTGTACTCAAGGTCCTTGAAGAAGATAATTACTGCGGGAGGACCATGCCAGTGATATCCGAAATTATTTTCCTGCTCTCAAAAATCCAATGCAGCTCTTGTAACACTTTGACCATGACCGTTGCCGCCGATAGAAAGAATTTGAAATATTCATAGGTAGCTATCACAATAACAAACTGCGTCACCAATTTAATGAACCGTGGAGTCTCAACAACACCTAACGTAATTGTGTGGAAAATACAAACCTTTGTCGTACTTCTCCCTTTTCAGACAGGCGAAATTTTCATTGGTGCAATTACTAACTGCAATTGCACTCATATTAAATGGGTCGTTACACAATGGATTATTCATCGAATCACATACGTAACACAGAATGGATTCTCCTGCAATAAAATAGTATTAACCTTGGTGTGATGGTCGCGATTGAATTGCCCAAGTAACTCACCCTCGTCCACCGTCTGCCCTAAGTAAATTAGACATATCAACCACATACAGTGCACGCTAACCATTTTTTTACAATGGAACTAACTTTGTTGTAGGACATGAATGACACTGTATCGCGTCGAAGGTCAACCCTGCACCAAATAATAGATTCGGTATAATTAAGGAGCGTATTATATAATTTAAATGTTATTATTGCTCTGAGCAAAAAACTACGTACCTACTACAAACATTTACGATTAACTGCCACGCTCCGCTCAAGGAGTTTACTAACTTAATTTGCAATTTTATACCATCTAAATGAATTAATTGTCGCTAGTTGCTTGTAAATTACATTTTGGGTAGTACAATGTCAAGCGTAATCAATAGAATTTATTGTTCAATGACAAAGGATGTTAACAAAATTTGAGAAATTCACGTAATGAATGTGCCACTTGCGGAGAAATATTTTATTAGCAAACACATAGCAATAATTGTATTGACTGGCGAGGACGGTAGCGAAACGTTGGCTGGATTGCATCTGTCGGTCTGGCACAGGGAGCAGTGCTCGAAGATCATTAGACGACAATATGAGTCTGGAGCGCAGGACCTAGTCACTTCCATTATTTCTCGTCCTGAAACAAAAATGGAAGGTATTAACTGAAGGCATTGAATTTGGGGTAGTCTGACATAGTTTAGAAACCTGTCAGCCCCAAAAGTTCCTGGATCTATTACAGTTTCAAGTATCGTTTTTTAGGGAACACTTCAAGTTGTTCATCGTTTATCCAACTGTACAGCACACCAGGTTAGTGCATACACTTACTTTCTTTTGAAGAAGAAAGTTTTGATTTCATGTGTAACAGTCAGGTTTTTCAGACCTGTACAGTTCTAGTTCATGAAGATGGGGAGCATGTAGGACTGATAGCGCCCTTGTTATAGTTAAGGTATAGTTACTAGAATAAAGCTGAACTTATCGAATCTTCAGTGAAAGTGAAATGATTAAATCTATTGCAAAACTACGGACAGACTAGTTGTTTCGCAAAAGAAGAGTTGTAACAAAAAAAGTACCACAATTCCACAGCAGTAAAGGTGTAATAATTGAATAGTAGAACATTAAATATGTTCTACTGTTCAATTATACGGACTTTACCAAAAATTGTATGTTCTTTTAAATGTAGTTGTGGTGTACCCAGGCCAGTCCCGAGAGACTGCGCAACTCAAGATTTAAATTCAAAACTTTCCCTCCCAAACTAACTGAACCCCATGGCATGTGATCGTCTAGACAAAGCTACTTAACCTGAATAACCAAATAATAGGACCACTTCCTACGTTGTGTTTTTAAGAGTCGCTACAAGATATGTGCTGCTTGTCGGAGTGAGGATCAAGTAAGGATTACAAATAAAACAAGTACACGCTTTAAAAACGGAGATTTAATCCAAATAATTCTCATTGCAAGATTAAATTTAGAAAATGGTAGTTCACCGAGTACAAATATAAAAATAGGCTGGGAAAAAAAGAACTGACCAAGAAAAAACCCAGCTAACAAATTAATATTGAACTTTAGAGCAAAATTAGTTATCTGTAATGGCATGAATGCATGTTGTCAAGTACAGCAATACCTTGTCGAATCCCAGGCTCCACTGGAATTCCTAAAGAATAAATATTACACACACATAACAAAAAAACAATCATTAAAACATTACAATAAATTCATATAATAGGTTTGGATATTGGATGGCCAGTCCAAATCCCACACCGAGTAGTCTTTAGTTGCTCTGGTCATGACATGTCAACATTGTATGAAATCGCTAGGAGTTGGCCTCTCAGAAGAGCCTTTCACATAGGAAGGATACCCCAAATTGTTAACAAAACAAAAGGTCACAACGAGAACACGCCACACGCTTTTAGCGAATCCCTGCGCAAGTGAGGCCGGGCCTAGCCAGCGCCCTCATGTACGACTAAGCGGGACCCCAACTCATTCATTCACACATCTCTAGGGCCAGTCCAACCCACTAGTCTTAAAATGCCGGGTTATAAATTACTGAACTCCAGGCTCTCTACCATGAGTACTGACAATAACCGATCAAAAGACAAATCATGACATAACAAAAATAACAGAGTAACCAACGGCAAACTCGCACGCATACCAAATTATAAACAAAATATACACAATTTATGTAGGCGTCGAAAGTCAACATATTTGCACTGGCATAACAAAGACTGACACAAAACCAATATTCGGTCACTACATGACAGGGATCGACTAAACGAATTGATTAGCAATATCGGCAAGATGGCTCTTTTCAAAGACACAACAAAAAACAGTACACAAAATATATATCTCTGCGTATGTCAGTTCTGAACTTTAGCCAGCCTCTGCTACGTCAAATCGAGATATTAAATATCGGTATCAAATATCAATATCAAATATAGCACAGTAAATATTCGAAGCAAGTCACCCCGCCAAATATTAATAATCATAATCACCCGGTTCAAATAAATAGTAGGAGCATAAATTTTAGTACAATCACATTACAACAATACAAAGGAACATGTCGTGGCAAACATTGGTATCAAGTAATTAATTCACAATGCCAAGTGCAATATGTAACAATCAACCACCTAACGTACGTCACTCGCCCCCAGATGAAGGCACCCTGTAAATACACAATAACATATTCAGGTAAACAAAAACGAAATGTGCTGCAATAAATTCAATTATACATTAAAAATGTAGTTCTGCATACTTGTATTGGAGACCGCCCCTAAGGGAACATACAGTATCTAAATATAAATCAAAACACGTAAATCGGTCAGAAATTACCCAGTAGGCCCAGTACAATTAAAACTGCAATTGGTATCTGGAATGTGTTATAAATGGCACAAATCAATGCTGTACGAGGATAAAATTAAATTGGCAAATAATTTAACACGGTCATAGCGTTATTAGAGGGATGCAATAGACGTAGAGATAAATAAAACGAGTACATCACCTTTGTAATTGTCGAAGCTGCACTCACTATTCGCAACGTAAAGATTTACTTCTGTTCACAACAAAAGCACACACACTTCTGCCTAAATTTCCCCTTTGCAGGCAAATCCTAGACGAAAACAATTCTTAATATCGAACGTGCCTCGAGACGGGTCGATATGGATCATTAAGTTTTCTCGCATAGCTCGCATAGCGTAATATTTGACACTTTTATTGTAAATTATGGCCCATTTCAATGTAGAGCAGAGAAGAAAAAAACATGTGTTCCACGAAAACGAAAAAAAGCGCAATCTTGACCTTTTTCATCGCGCCAGGCTCGGATTCGGGAATATTTAAATAGAATTTTAGCGGGATAATTCGGTTCCATTACATAGTTTAACAAAAAATGTAGAGAATATTCTAGAAGTTTCCATAGACATCGAGGCGCCATGAAACATTAGGCATCCGCGATGAAGCACGAAGGAGGATGTGACGTAATCTTTCCAAGAAGTATGAGGTGTTTGTTCAAGAACATTCAAATCACGGGACCCGCTGTAAGCAAATCGAAGTATGATTCAGTTCAGTTCCTGCATCGATGCGTTCTTGATATGGTATAAACTGTGAGTGATAAATTTTAATTACTGCTCTAAATTAATCCATTTCAAAAGTTTTTTAAAATCTATTGTTAATTCTTGTATGTGATTAAACGACGTAATTAAATTTACAAAACTAATAATAAAGTGTCGTTAAACATGAAGATACTTCAAATTATTCAAATAAATAGATTTACTTCACCCCATTTCATCATTAACCTTCACTTGATAGCTTTTGCATTCAGTAAAGTAGTTTCTAAGGGAAAGATTCTGAGGGTTGATAAAATAAGTTGACTTTTTTATAGTATGTGTAATTTGTAATTAAAAAAATTAAAAATTTCGATACCGGTCGCGTGTTGTCCGGCAACTTACAATTACTCTGCTGGGATTTAAGATAACTCAAATGCGTGCTAGACACCATTTAAATTGTTGTATTTAAATGAGGAGCTCCCCCATAAATCCTTTTGGGAACATGTTAGCATTGTTATTTATTTATACACCATTCGGTAAGGAATGTTATACGATAGTGAAAAAAAAATTATTGAGTATTGCTCAAGTTGCTTTTAACGATCAAATACGTACATGCAATTCTACATGTATTTCTTAATTTCCACATAGCAAGACAAGGAAGGAGGTGATGAGAACCAGAGATGTAGGCGATATTTAAAAGCTCTTAAAAACTACTAAAGGGCCTAAGAGACTTTTAAGTATTCATTCTCATAAGACGCATACAAACCCAACTTAAAAGCCATTGACCACCAAAGGCCTCGTAAAGACGCTAATGTATTTCGAAAGCTCTGGGAACTTTTCTAAAAGTTTTAAGACAGTTTTACAGCCTCCTTGATGACTCTAAAGTCCCAAAGTGGCTAACAAAGATTTTGAGGCACTAAAATGAAAATTTAGTGTAAACACTCAAAGGCTTTTTCTTAAAGAGGCCCATAAATTTCAAACGGCCTACTTTTAAAAACTATATTACACAAAACAAGGCTTTTGTTTTTGTTGTTGTAAAGGCTCAAAAACGTTTAAGGGGTTCTGGTAGATTTTGAAAACTTCGAGACTGTAGGCAACTCGTGACCTCAACTGGTAAAAAATACTAGAGGTCCTTAGAGACTCATAAAAACCGTTAAAAGTCAATTTCTGACAGACTAATATAGCAGTAATGGATTCTAAGACAATCTAGAAGGCTATTCAAACTCTACAGAGCTCTTAAAAGTCCTAAAAGGTATAAAACCTTCTAAAGGTGCAGATCATAAAACTTAAATGTAATACTAGCCTTCTAGGTAAATACTGTAAAGCGTTTATAAATTTCTGGCGAGTTTTGGATCTCTAGAAAGCTACCAAAGTTCTTTGAGACGCACAATGACTTATTAAATACGTTTAATGACCTTACAGACTCATAGAGGTCTCTTACACGCCACTCTCTTAAAAACTCTTAAACAAGTAAAGCTTCCTAAAGACTTTTAGATTGGAAATCTTAATAATTAGCACTTATAATACAAATTGCCTACCATTTCTCTTAAAAATCTGTTTCTGTTTCAAGCACACGTAACTTGACGGAACGCATGACACAGCCTTCACCGATGATGAATTGAAAGGGTCCCCACAGTGGCCCTTTGGATCCGACTTGCAATCAAAGCATTCCAAAGAGCAGCCTACACAAATTTACTCATTATAACTCAATTTATCGGTAATAAAAATTCAAATCACTTTAAAGTTGTTTACCTTTGCCAAAGAAATTAACAACAAACACTCCGAAAATTAATAACCGCCAATAATATGTGCACATAGTTGGGAACTGGGAAAGAACGAGTGGGGTCTTCTATTTATATCCGCCCGTTCCAATTAATTTTTTCTGAAAATGATACGGTTTTTGCTCTTTATGTGTCTGTATGCCACCCGTTCGATAATTTTATTGTGTAATTATCTGTAACAAAACATCGCGAGAATAACTTTTTTAAGATTGGTAATTTGAATACTGCGATTACGTAGATGAAGCTATTATAAAAATTTAGTTTTAATCGTATTAATCGTTACTCCATCCAGATTTGGCAAGGAAACGCCGAAACATGATCAAGCCATCATAAATTTTGGGATTAATTTTTCCTTTTTTGTGCGAGTTGCTCCACATTCAAACTAAATTGTCGCCCCTCCTTGTCTCGCGCAGAATTCTATAGTGCAATTTTTCCAAATCGTGCATTTATTTCATTTGAAGTTAAGTTCAGATATCATGGTTAATTATTTTGCGTAAATCATAAGTGGTATTTCATAACCAGCATGGTTTAGGTACTTCTAATCTATAACTATCGCCTTCGCCACCACAAAGAATCACAAAGGATTAGTACGATGGGACATTATTATGGAATCTACCTAGATATAACAGAAGAGAAATTTAAGACAAAATCGCCAAAGAAAATCAAATTTTGATAAACTGGAACCATATAGAACTAAATTGAGACGTCTAATCGAAAAAGTGCGAATCGTTTTGGATTCTACGCACCAAAATTAATAAGAAAAAGTTTTTTCCCGAGAAATTTTGGTGCAGTCGATTTTTGGTAAAAAAGGAAGGTAATAACTGCCTTTCTTTTTTGGCTCGAAAAAAAAATTGTCTCAGATCGAACGGAAAAAAATATTTTCTTATAGAATGTGGCCTGTAGAATCATCCATAATTTCAAACAGTTCCAAGATCGAGCAACTAGATCAAAAGTTACAGCCCTACGTCGCACCGTTCTCGAGATATTACGGTTTGTAGTTTCGACCAAAAATTCTGACAAACCTTAATATCTCGAAAACCTTCCGACTCCTCGTTGGAAAGGTCTCGACCAGCGCTATCGTCGTAGAATACAGCCCTTTGAATTTTTTGTCGAAATTGGTTTTTTGCCCATAACTTTTGATTGAGACATCTAATCGAAAAAGTACGAATCGTTTTGGATTCTACGCACCAAAATCAATAAGAAAAAGTTTTTTCCCGAGAAATTTTGGCGCAGTCGATTTTTGGTAAAAAAGGAAGGTTATAACTGCCCTCCTTTTTGACCCGAAAAAAAAATTTTCTCAGATCGACCGGATATTTTCTTATAGAATGTGGCCTGTAGAATCCATAATTTCAAACAGTTCCAAGATCGAGCAACTAGATCAAAAGTTACAGCCCTTTGAATTTTTTGTCGAAATCGATAGCGCTGGTCGAGACCTTTCCAACGAGTGGTCGGAAGGCGTGTCTACGACGCACCGTTCTCGAGATATTAAGGTTTGTCAGAATTTTTGGTCGAAACTTCAAACCGGGATTTCTCGAGAACGGTGCGACGTAGATATGCCTTCCGACCCCTCGTTGGAAAGGTCTCGACCAGCGCTATCGATTGGCGCTGTCAGAATTTTTGTCGAAATTCTCATTCACACAAATTCAGTACGTTTAACCGTTTTTGTAACGAAATTGGTTGGATCGTGCCGATCATATCCAACGACTATAGTACTTTTTATATTTACAACATTTACATAGAATAAGTAAATCACAGTATGTAGGACGCAACATAATTTCTGAATGGGTACTAAACTTCTGTGCAATTCGGTGCTTGTAACAGTTTTGTACAACTTAGCTTCATAGCACATAAATAACGATTGTAAAAAGTGTGGCAAGTGAGAGATATATCCTTGAGCTTCCCCCAGGTGTTGTTGTCATCATAGTCGAAGTGGTAATTCCATGTTTAACAGCTACGTGCGATGGAGATGTTGTGGTTTGTGCCCTAACGGTGGTCGTGGATGAGCTAGCAATTAACGCGGCCGTTTTCGGGGCTTCTGCTATTGTGGTCTTTTCTGTTACAGGTGCAATTGATGTTGATATTTTGGTCTCTGTCGTAACAAGTGCAATTGACGGTTCAATTGTTGCGACTGCTTTGGGAATTTCTACTACTTTGGTGTCTTGCGTAACAGGTGGTTCAATTGATGCGGCTGCTTTTGGAACTTCCACTACAGTGGTCTCTTTCGCAGGTGCAATTGATGACTCAATTGGTGCTCCTGCTGTGGACGGGTTTATTACCGTGGTCATTTCAGTAACGGGTTCGATCGCTTTAGGAATTTCGTTAGACAGTGTTGCAACTTCGGTAAACTGAGTTACGGTTCTTGCTTCCGGGGATTCATCGGGGGCAATTACAGGTGAGGTGGACGTCAGTGAGGTAGAGGTAGCTGCGTCCGCTGTCGAGGGTGCCGTGGTTGTAGATGCAACAGTGCTTCCATCTTCCAAAACCGTTTCCGTTGTAGTAGTCCCCAGAACGTGGGTGGTTTCCTCTTCAGCGTCACGTTTGTGCCTTACGTTGCATTTTTCCAACCTCACTGACGAGGGCAAGGAAAACTGAATTTCATTGCACACGTTGTTCTCGGCAGAGAGCAGTAAGCATTGCCTGATGGGTATCCTTCGGAGTCCTGAAACAGGTGCGATCAACTCATTGTCTTAACTTTGAGCACCCTACCTTTCGTGTATTCTAACTCGAGGCAAGCTTTTATTGGATTTTCAAAATTTGAGTTAACATGGAAATTGTATGGTAAGGTGCTAACTTGGTCATCACAATCCAGCCTTGGTACGTCATTTTGATTGCAGGCGTTTCCTCTGCAGTATTGGCACTGAAGAGCTTGAGCTAAAACAATGTATATAATTATATTATATAATATATCATTGATCAGTCATGTTCATTGTTTACTGCACTAAAGAACTTGAAATTCTTATTGTCGTGACTCGTGGGCATTAAAATGAATGTGAAATTTATAGGTGGAACATTTCTCAAATTCTGTTGGCGACTTACATCTTGAACTGTTTGTACGTGTTCCATATCCACAATAATAACGTTCTAGATTTCAATTCATCCTTGAAACGTCGAAACAATGATTTGAGCTCATCTGGCACCGATCAGAGCACCTTGAAGTTCGGCTTTTGGAATTGTCGTGAATCTTTTCAATAGGGCAACATAAGATTTTCCAACAACTAACGTAGCCTTAATTTTCTATAGTATGAACTCTGAGGAAGGTGAGCTACGAAAGGTTCTGAGCCCACGTCGTTGAAAATGTGGAGCTGAATTGGGGTTGTATATTCGATCTTCAGTGTTGAGACTTGTTCTAAATCCTGGATCCATTTCTTCCAATATGGCATAACTGCTTTCTGTACTTCGTCATCCCAATCTATCATCTGCGATCTTTTCATCCTGATGGGTGCAAGAAAACCAAGGGGGTGGAAGATAGTCATGACAAAGGTTGTTATTTCCCTACTGGTTGGTCTTCACATTTCTTCCATAACTTCCTTTGGAATTCGTTTGAAGTTCAATCTAAACTTGATCTTACCATAGAGCTTTAAAGGACTTTAAAGAGTTTCATAGAAAGTTGAGATCTTGTAAGAATTCTGTAGGAGTCTTTATTGGTCTTCTAAGAGTACCCAATATTTTTCTCTAAAAGCTTTAAGTAGTCTCTTCGCCTCATATTCTCCTTTAGAACCGCTAACGCGCGGATTTGAGAAGCTTTTGATGGTTCTTGAATTTTTAAAAGGTATTTAACATTCAAATTTTGAAAAACCCTTAGAGCTCTTTAAGGATTCTAAATGCATTTAAGAGTAGGTATATAAAAGTCCGCAATCATTCGAAGAGCTTCCGAAGTCTTTAAGCCTTTAACCCTTTATGGACTTATAAAAGCCCTTAAAGCTTTTATCTATAAAGCAAGTGCAAGTGCAAGTTGTATACGTTCTTAGATGCCTTTGGGAGCACTTCGAATTATTGAAGACTTTTATAAACTCGAAATCAAATTTACAGGTCCGTCTGACAAGTGTATTGAGGTTCGTTCACGATAAACACCTCATCACCGCCAACTATGACGTTGAATATTTGAATCGCTCTTTATTTAAAGATATTTCAAGCCTTTAAGAAGTCTTTCAACTATTTAAACGCTCTCAAAGCCTTTTAAAGATTCACAAAAACTTTCCTTTAACATTTTTGTGAACCTTTAGAAGATTTTTTAGAGCGTTTAAATAGTTGCAAGCAGTCTTCAATATCTAGTTATCTTCCTACCGAATTTATAGGCCTTTTAGTCCAAGAAATGAAGATTAAAATAGTACAAAACTTAGCAAGTTTTTCAAAATGTATCGATTGGCATAAAAATTAGGTTCAATTTACCCTCCACTTCAAAATCCACATTATGGGCGCTCTTCATTCCTTATGGTGGAAAACTACCCCTCTGATGAAAGCTATAAAACTTATTAAAGCTTAACGTTCAGATGAGTTGAGTCATAATTGTTAGATTTCAGAATATTTCAACCTTTAAAAATCAACCCCTATTGTGGTTCAATCAAAATAAGGTATAAACTCGCAAAAAATTAATAATTTATCACAGCGTTTTAATTGCGAAATGTTATTGCTAATAATATTACCAATTTCATTTTATAACTTTTCAACCCTTCAAAACCACCCGCTATAACATTGCAATGCTTAAACACTATTTTAATAAACAAGAATATCAACAAATCCTTACATACAAAAAGATATTTACATACAGTAAGTTTTTCTTTAACACATTTTTAAAACTTTTAAGGATTTTCATCGAATCCAAAGGATTCCAAAGGTCTATATAAAATTATAAAGTTTTACAGATTAGAGCTTTAAGGGCCGGGTCTTCAGAACACTTAAGTGATCGCAGTCAAGTCCATGATCTTCCAAAAATTCCTCCATGAGTCTTTACGCTTGAATCTAAAAGTTTTTAGGAGTCTCAAGGGGGTGTTTAGGGTTCTCACTAGCATCAAAAATATTTTAGAAATGATTGCTCGTAATTTTAAATCATCTGCTCCGTTATAAATTGTGGGTTTTGGACTTTTTTGCGGAGAAGCTTTAGGGTACAGGTGGAAAAACAGCGGGCGATAACAGTATACTTCAATATTAACAAGAAAATCAATCTAGGGTTGGTAATTATTGGGTTCCATAATATAATCCAAAGGTCGGACTCTTAAGGTGGAAATCACAGATTCTATTTATTGCACAAAGATTTTCATGGTCGTCACGATCGTGACTTATAAAAGTTTAAAGTTAATTGATAGTCAATACTCTAAGCAATAAGTATGGGAACCAAATAAATAATGAAATCAGTAATTGAGTAGCCCTTGGCATTGGAATCAATACTCCCAAAACTCTTTAAACAAATTTTGCTCATCCGTAGGTACAATTGAATGCCAGTCGTCCCGATCGATTCCACTCCGTTGTTAGCTAAAGTTTCCATATCAAACGGTTTTAATATTGAATGAGGTAAACGATGTACTTAAATTACCTTCGTCATTATCAAGGGAAATAACTTTGTGTGCCACCATTGATTTTCATACACGTAGGTGGATGTAGGTCAAATTAATCAGCCTACTTTTTTCTCGGCGACAATTTCGGGATGTGCCACTTTTCAAATTTGGGCACAACAAATTTTTGCATTGAACTATTGCAAAACTTCAGCACGTCAATTATGAACTGTTTGTCAGGTAAATGGAGAAAGATACTCTCGGGAAAAGACCACATGGGAATCTCGGGACGATATTGGAACATTGTGCAACTTGGGTCAGCTTCTAGTAACTACTGAATGGTTAACGTGGGAAAGTCATTATGATGAACGATTCGTTTGGAAAATAGGGTAGTGGAATTGTGAAAAGGTACACCCATCGTGTTCATTTGCTTTACGCCTATTTAATTCAATGCAGTTAGAATGTGGGGGATGAAAACAGTTCGGGACTCGTTCGCAAAATATTGAAACCGTTACTACAAGCAACACAAATCGTAGTTCCTCTCACCATGACTATACAGTACATGATCTTATGGTCAACAACGAGGCCAAATGTTATCACAATATGATTTGAAAAAAATGGGCGTATTTGTAGTCCATACAAAATTGGCATAGCCGCGCTAAAAACTCACAGGCTCTGGAGACTACGTAACTTCGGTCCTAGCAAGCGGGTAAGCCCGATCGACTGGACCGGCTCTTCTGCAGAAGAGAAGGGAGTCTCCCTGGCTTTAGGGTATATCCCCAAAAGCTGGAGAAAGGTAAGAAGTGTGGCGAAGGATGCCAGGCTCATCAGCACACCAGTCTCCCTGGCTTTAGGGTATATCCCCAAAAGCTGGAGAAAGGTAAGAAGTGTGGCGAAGGATGCCAGGCTCATCAGCACACCAGGTTTGGAGAAGTGGCTTTAGTAGTTTCTCGAAATTTGACACACAAAAACGGTACGGAGGAAGGAGACAAAATATCAAGAGGGCATCAACTAAAGAGACTGAAACAAGGGAAGGCGACAGGGAGGGACGACATAAGAAATGAAGCATGGATTTTCACTTCTGCTTATTAAAGAGAAGTTGAGGAAGCCTATAAACGCGCATGAAAAGGAAAAGGACTACCGCAAGAATGGAAGCAAGGGGTAATATAGTGCCGATTTACAAAAGATGTGACAAGAATCATATGGAAAATTATAAGGGAATTTCGATAATGACGGCAGCGTATAGAATCTACGCAATGGTACTGAATGCAAGATTAGAAAGAGAAATGGAAGAGGACAGGATGTTGGAGGAAACGCAAAATAATGTGTATATTTGGAGTGGGTCAACAGTGCCTGGGTGGAAGATTTATGGGTTTATTTAAAATCCATTGTCGGAGTGTTGAAGGAATCTTAAGACTACAACCTCAAAACATTTTCAACGAAATTGGAATTGTTATACAGAGTGATTTATATCAAGGTTGCAGTTTTTTAAATACAATCCCCTGTATATTATTGCATATTTAAATTCCTTGGTCAATTTTAGTGTGACTTTATGTTTTACACATGAAATCTAAAATGAGTTGTTTCGCCGCAATTCGTCATTTCTTCAAAAAGTATTTGAAGTATTGAATATCGCATTTATCATATAACTTAAAAGGGCGCGACTTTGCAGTGTTTCTATTCGTGAAATATACTAGCACAAGTTGTAGAAAAAAAATTAAATTAAAAATTTACTTGTTACATAAACCTATATAAGACAAATTTTTGCAAATAAAGGGAAAAGCTCCACCAGACACTGTAAAATGTCGAAGCACGTTCTTCCAAAACATTAGACATTAAAAAGCGATTACGAAGTCAACTCTAATGCGAAAGTTAAACCAACGAAACAAACACTAAAATCAATGTGCATAAACAATGAACTGGAAATTAATAAGTGCGTACCATTTTCAGTTACCTACCACAGATTATTCCTCCGCTTATGGACAACAAAGTAACTATAATTTTTAGCCGCATGATTTACTTAGCTTCGGAGCTTCCTTGTAATGTGCATACAAGGGGAGGGTTGTAACCTAACTGAATAAATCGATGATTGTCTTTTTATTTTATAAGGGATAGATATTGATTTCGCTTACGTACACGTCTAATACCCTCAAGTGCAATTACCTTCGTAATTGCCTTTCTACGAGTACTTGTGCGTGCTTTCTTTGCCTCAAATTGCTTGATTAGGGAAGTATTCGTTGGTTAGGGATAACATTTTTCCATGCTTGGAATAGACGGCTGAAGGGCTGTGATCCACATAAAAAAATCTTGAAAGTGAACAATTAAACATTGGATGATAAGATACGGACAAATTTCCCACTTTCCTCATTCTCAGCTAAGCATGACAGAATAAAGTCTGTAGCAGCAGAAGGGCCTCCACTTATCGACTAAAGAAGTTGTTTCCCTTGAAGCAGGTAGCTTGTATACCCTGCACTGCTCCGGGGCGAGAACTTTGTCCTCCTGTAGCCTTATTGCCCCATCGCAGTGCTTGCAACGAAATAACCCAGTGTTGTAGCCTGCCTACTAGTGCCTATGCACCAGCACGTGAGTTGAATGGTACATAGCACAAAAGCACCCTCAACTAGTAGGCGCCAATTTCTGCATTGGTTCACGGGATATTTAAACCCTTCTGAATTGAAAGATTCATTCCTTAAAATGAGACGCAACAACATTAACGAATGTGAAGGGCAAATATTTCTGTGTCGGTACCGCCACCCCGTGATTGGCGCTTGTGGAATAGTATTCCGCCCGTTCTCATTAAAGCTCTGGTAAAGGTTATAGTACTGCATTATGCTGTGGGCAGTGATGACTTTCTTGTGAGCGTTTGTGTTGACGCAGGGTGCCATCAAATGTGGCCCTACGCGTTCATATATTGAGTGAAAACATTATGAAAGTGACCTACTTCGTTTCCCAGACCTTAAGGGATGATCGCTTTATATGAGCCAGTTTATGTTATGACACAAGAATTACAATATAAAGAGCACTTGACGTTGAAGCTCGACACGTTGGAAAAGTACAGGAAGGGACCATAAGTAAAAAATGATTGGTTTTATCACATTATTTAACTACATAGCCGATAACCACCAGGCAATTTGAATAACTAATAGCGAGAAAACAGTAAAACTAGATATAAACCTTCCTGAACTGCCCTGGGTGGGTAAGGTGACCACTAAACCATCAGCAGACGTTGTAAAGTTTTTGCTCTCCGTCGTTGAAGCTATGGAAGTAATACATGTATTATCATTCAGGGGTTAACGCAACTTACATTCAAAGGTGGTATCAGACACAACCGTTGTTGAAATAGGTATCATAGGGGTACTAGTTGATGTAGCAATCGTTGTACTCTCACGTTCCGATGTGGGTGAATCTGTTGTTGGGTTGGTACTACCCGGTGTGTCAATAGTTGAAATAGAACTGCTTGGTGTGTCAGAAGTTGGGCTCGAAACGACAGTAGTGCTGCTTTCGGTAGCCTCCGTGGTTGCAACAGTAGTGCTTGGTGTGTCAGAAGTTGGGCTCGAAACTACAGTAGTGCAGTAGTGCTGCTTTCGGTAGCGTCCGTGGTTGCAACAGTAGTGCTTGGTGTCTCAGAAGTTGGGTTCGAAACTACAGTAGTGCTGCTTTCGGTAGCGTCCGTGGTTGCAACAGTAGTGCTTGGTGTGTCAGAAGTTGGGCTCGAAACTACAGTAGTGCTGCTTTCGGTAGCCTCCGTGGTTGCAACAGTAGTGCTTGGTGTCTCAGAAGTTGGGTCCGAAACTACAGTAGTGCTGCTTTCGGTAGCGTCCTGGTTGCAACAGTAGTGCTTGGTGTGTCAGAAGTTGGGCTCGAAACTACAGTAGTGCTGCTTTCCGGTCCGTGGTTGCAACAGTAGTGCTTGCTGTGTCAGAAGTTGGGCTCGAAACGACAGTAGTGCTGCTTTCGGTAGCCTCCGTGGTTGCAACAGTAGTGCTTGGTGTGTCAGAAGTTGGGCTCGAAACTACAGTAGTGCTGCTTTCCGTAGCCTCCGTGGTTGCAACAGTAGTGCTTGGTGTGTCAGAAGTTGGGCTCGAAACGACAGTAGTGCTGCTTTCGGTAGCCTCCGTGGTTGCAACAGTAGTGCTTGGTGTGTCAGAAGTTGGGCTCGAAACTACAGTAGTGCTGCTTTCCGTAGCCTCCGTGGTTGCAATAGTGGTGCTTGGTGTGTCAGAAGTTGGGCTCGAAACTACAGTAGTGCTGCTTCCCGTAGCCTCCGCGGTTGCAACAGTAGTGCTTGGTGTCTCAGAAGTTGGGCTCGAAACTGCAGTAGTGCTGCTTTCCGTAGCCTCCGTGGTTCCAACAGTAGTGCTTGGTGTGTCAGAAGTTGGGCTCGAAACTACAGTAGTGCTGCTTTCGGTAGCCTCCATGTTTGAAACAGTAGTGCTTGGTGTTGTAGTTTTGCCCGTGGGTGGATTAGTAGCGCTGGCAACAATAGTAGTTGCGCTATCCGTTGTTCCAGTTCCACTTTCTGGTATAATATTGTCCGGGGGTGGATTAGTAGCGCTTGATATGATAGTATTATCCATTATTGCAGCGGTGCTTCCAGATTTAGATGTGTCGGTGATTGGGTTAGGAGCTCTTGGATGGGTAGTGCTTGCGTTTAACATTGTGGTAAAACTGCTTTGAGGTTCTTTCGCTGCACCTATGATCGCTAAATATCTATCTGGCTTTTTCAAGGTGCATTCGTCTAGTCTCACGTCTGATCGCATGGTTTGATTTATTTGCTGGCATACTTGCATGGTGGATGGTACTAAAAGACATTGTTTTACGGGGATTCTTAGCTTTTCTGGAAGAGTAACTGGTTACCTATTGAAGATCTGTTGTGGGTTCATGTTACCTGTTTGATACACTATGTGAGCACAGAGCGGGATGATTTTGTCATTGCTCTTTATCTCTACTTTGAAATTGTATGGCAGCTTGTTGTTTTGTAAACTACATTCTTGTAGTGACAATACTTCCTCTTTGCATGCATTTGCTCGACACTGATGGCAGTAGAATCGCCTATCTGGAAAAATGTTGTTATAAGGATATGCGGTGATGACTTGCTTCATGGAAGTGGTCATCATTTACATTCTAATGTGTATAAAGTCTGTGCTGTATTTATTAAGCGGCAGAGAATAGGGATGCAAGCTTTATAGGGGAGTCGATGGTGTTCGTCTGTCCGTCTGTCCGTGAACACGATAACTGTCAAACGCTTGGACCGATTTGGTTCAAACTTTGCACAGTTGACCTACATGCCACAAGTAATAAGCCTATTGAAAATGGGTCAAATCCAATGACCCCGTGGGGTAAAATGGTGGTGCCCTGCCGCTGCTTTAAACGCTCTTTATGAGTTTATTTAGACTTGTGCTTCTGATTCTTTCCCTTACTAACGCATTTGAGGATAGTGTGAGAAGTATCTTGTAAATTTTTTATGAAGAAATCGGTCAGATGGGGCATCTTTCACAGAAATATACTTACGTTATCCTGGCTTTGCAGCGGTACTAGACAATTATCAATATATCATCTCCTAGTGTGATACGTTGCTCTTAGTATCAAAGGTTTAGTTGAACATGTTTGGTTTTCCTCTTATTAGGGAAACCCAGTGATAGATTAACAGAGTTACGTCGATAGGGGCGGGCACCGGTGGGTCTGATAGTGGAGGGGGGGCGTCCACCCCTGAATTTTTTTTAGTTTTTTAGGTTAGTTGTTTTAGACAGACAAGTTATATGTAAACAAATTTTTAAAGTCAACATTTTTTTTGACTTAGTAGCAAAGACACTTTTTGTGAACCTACATAGCGCGACGATGTGCTTGTGAGGTCGCCCCCCCCTCCTTCCCTAATCCGTTAAGCTGTCACAACTAGTTCCATTTTTACGGTTCACATATACAGATTTAGCTATCATTGTGTCATCGCTTGAATACGACTGCAAAGCGGCAGTTTACGTTATGTGATTTTACGGTCAAGTTTTAGGGTCCGATCATACTTATTCGTAATTGTTGGTAGCCTATATCGTATAATGTAAACAGAAAACGACCAAAACAACCCCTAACGAAAATCGAATGAATGATCGTACGAAAAATCATACGAGAAATTGTAAGCAAAACCACATAAAGTAAACTGCACTTTAAACCTACACGTTACCAACTAACAGGAACTTATCCCTAATCCAGTCCTCACAACCAGGTACTAATCTAGAAGGCAGACTAGAAAAGCTATGGACGGATGAAAACTGTAAAACAGTAAACAGTATAGCAATATGTGTAAATAAACCTGTTGTGAGTGAGTGTATGAGTTAACTTCTAGGTGTGTGTAATTACATGACGACTCCAAGAAAAATCTGTAATGACTTAATCGACAACGCTTACATATGTATTTAACACCTCTATTTTAACTGCGGAAAATAAGAAACTAATGATTCGAAGATCAGACATTCCAAACACTTTCCAGCACCTTAGATACTACGTTCAACCATATTCCATGTTAGTAAAACCGTAACGCTCGAATTAAATCATTTAGAAAACCCACACAAACTGAAGGAAGAAGACAGTTCAGATCTTCGCAACTTTTATTTACTTATTGTTATTTGTATCGTATTGTTTGTATTTAGACATAGAATTAAAAATTGTGGTCTAGAACTTAAGAATAAGCAATCACCTCCACAAAACGGTGACACTTTATTCTAAGGGTAGTGGAGTTCCGTTATCACTACTACCTAATCTACGTAATTACATGGATCGTTCGCATGAGCATGACTGTCCAAATATAATTGAAGAATCATTTATATGCAGTCGATAATAGTCAAACAATTCAGAGTACAGATCAATTAAAGATTGTTTTAGATAAGGTAATTCAATTCATTTAGTAAAAACGTTAAGTTATTTTTTAATAAATACTCTGTTGAACTTAATTATATTTATTATAAATAATACCGTCCTGCAAGTGGAGTTCTGTATGCATCACAGAATTTGTGGGATGTATGTATCGCACTGTTACATTTTAGTTGTAAGGATATTAAAGTTTTATAGCTGGTGACACTTTATGATTCAATTACAGAGGTCGCACACTTCACACTTGTTTTTTGGCCGAAGTGTGCATACTGCAATGTATGGAATTATTATTGGGATCACAATATTAGGATTTTAACGCAACAAGTGAGTACGAAAAAATTGGTTAAATAAGGTGACCTGGTAGGTAAGAGGTCACAGTATTGGTTCCTGGTAACAGTACACGACTATTCACGCACGCGGGGTCGTTTTAAATGCAAAACAAGCACACTGTTCCCCAGATTCGCAATAGGGATGATAATGTGAAACAATGCCGGTACTTACTCGCTTTTACTACGAACCCCAATAGCATCAATGCCACAACATACTGTTTTAAAATCATTTTGTCTACTAATCGTTCCGCAGGTGTAAAGCTACTAGAATTAGACTTTCTGCAAGATTATCTTATAAATGATAACGATTAGCTGAACAAGTTCTCCAAATTGAAGTCTGATAGCGGATAATACACGTAAATAGTAACGTGCAGTTAATGGTAGAGGGTTCGACAAAGTATTACAAAAATTGTAAACTGTTTTTGGAGTGAAAATAGTAGTACAATAAAATTTATTTACCAACTAACTTCAATTAGAATTACAATGGAATTACTTACACACAGAAATGTATAGTATGGTAAGTCCTAGTTGAGGTGCAGGTGGCACCTTTGAGAACTTTCCATTAGGCAATCATGGCTAATAGTTTCGTTATGCATTTATAACTACTTCTATAAAAGTAATAAATTTACGTGATTGTGATTGTTCCTCTAAGGCCCTACGATACATAACTTCGTTGGTACCTTTTGCACATGAAGCGCATTCAGCAATATGTCCGCCCAGTCATATTTTGTAAAATCATTTTCTTTACACTGACAAAGCGCATCGTAAAATGTGTGATTTTAGAATAGATTATGATGATAGAATGGTCATAAATGGTAACAACAGATTAAATTAATATTAGCAATGGCAAAACTAGCAAACTCATAGCGACGGATATTGACTTGAGCGATGCGGCATTGCATCCGTTTTCGTTACAAAAGCTGCAGTGTTTCACTATGTCTTCTCTTTCGTCGATTAGCTTCTTGCAGAGGTCGATGTTGTCCTTGGGTGCCAGCTGACATCCTCTAAATGTCATCTCTTTGTCGTGAACTGAAATGAAAGACACTGTTAGACTACGATAGATGTCTTACTAAGTGCTAGATTTCAAGCAACCACTACCGGGTACCTCCGAGTTTTCTTAAGTAGTAGTCCAGTACAGACGCTGGTTAAGTAAGAAATTCCCACGGCAATTGTGCACCCACTGGCGACGCCACTGAGTACGATGAAAGTAGAATTTCAATAGTACCCTCTTATCAATTAGGTATCTGGATGACCTACTTCATCCAACATAAGTACTATCGATGTTGTTGTTTTTGTGGCACATCTCCCTTTTTAAAACACATGAATCGATGAGATCACCCCAAATCCTTCTACAGAGTGCCATGGACCAAAATTACACTCCCCATGTTGCTGCATCAAAATTAACTTACCTTTAATCACTGTTTTCATGCAGCTTAACGGAACGCCAAGGTCTCCCTTATCTATTTCGACATCGAAATATTTGGCGAGCTGGGTGATTTCGTGCTTGTCGATTGCCACCTTCATTTCGTCCACGTTTATAGGATTACAGGCGTTTGTGTTCATTTTGTGTTCCCTCGGATGCATGCAGTTTGCGTTTGACACCGAATCGCAGATGTAACATCTTGGATTGCATTCTCCTGTTAAAATTAGCGTCATTAGATTAGGAATTAACTACATTTCAGAAAGTGCACATTTTATCGCATGAATTTTTTGTCAGATGAGGTAACTAGGGCTGGGCTTCACTATTGCAATTAGAGCCATTGAACTTATTCCATAAGTCATTGTGTTGAAAATATGTATATATTAGATATAGAGTGCGGGTATATAAAGTCCAGGACTAGCGCAATGAATCTTCTAGTAAACATTTTTGAAAAAAAATCCTCGATCAAGTCAATTCTTATCTTCAATGAGACATATTATACAGTAGTTGTCACTTAAGGATCGTCTTTTGTTTTTGAGATATAACATTAACAATAATTTTTTTAATAGAAACCCTATTTTTTATGGTGAATTTGGAAAGACCATGAAATTCTAACAGATACTGTAGTTTAAAATATTCGAGATAATTTAAAGTTTTAAAACTTTAATGATTAATTATAATTATCGCTTACGTTATATCTCAAAAATAAAAGACGATCTTTAAGTGACAACTACAGTAAAATATGTCTCATTTAAGATAAAAATTGACGTGTTCGGGGATTTTTTCCAAAAAGGTTTACTAAAAGTTCCAGATTTTACACTAACACGGTATATTATAGTTCGAACCGTTTGAAATATAGACATGAAAATTAGAATGCTTCCATTAGAAATTATTTCACATATTTTGACGTTAAACAAATTTTTTTGACACATTATTTTTGACTGAAACATCCATCTTGATTTTCTTTAATGGCGACATATATCATGTGACACGTCATTAGAAAGCTTATTTTTCTAATGCGGTAAAATTATAAAAACCTTGCCATACGCTTGGCTGGCTAATGTATTGCATTTCATATTTAAATACCTTTAAATTAACAAAACGTCAAAAAGCAATAAGTAGCTGTTTAATAGGTGACAAAAAACTTACAACTATTGTAATACCTACGCGAGGAATAAATCTTAATTTTGTGAAA
The DNA here is from genome assembly GCF_008802855.1 of Photinus pyralis. Taxonomy (NCBI): domain Eukaryota; kingdom Metazoa; phylum Arthropoda; class Insecta; order Coleoptera; family Lampyridae; genus Photinus; species Photinus pyralis. The sequence goes on along the minus strand of NW_022170819.1, from coordinate 623,280 downwards.
TATGGACGATTTTTTCTCCATTAGTTCCTAATTTAATACCATTTATGATTTTTTTATTATTAAAATCACCGGATCGGCCCAGTATGTTTAAGAATAAGTTTTAACTAATCTGTTTAACGAATTTATCCACTGTTTTGCCTATGGTTTATTGGAGGTAAGTATATGGAGTGTTTGGTCATCAGGCTGCAGTTTGTTTCGAATTTTTTTTAAGCTGATTGTATATCATCGCTAAAGATTACGTGTAAATCTCATTGTCTATGGATCGCTGATAACACCGCATTCAATAAGCTATATATCATACCGTAATATATATAGCTTTAGATGAAAGATTACACGAATTTATTTATATCTGTTTAAAAATAGTCAAGACAAGAAAATTAATAATTTATTACTTCGCTCTCACATAATTTATCTTGGAATCGACTCACAGTACCATTGGCTTAGGTTTTAGCATACCTTTTGGATATCTAAATCAATTAATTATGTCGCTGACACGGGGCACCTACTTCGAAAGGATCCAAACATACGGGTCTCGGTCTTTTACTTGCTGTTTTGTAATACCTTGAAATTCGCTTTTATTCTAAAGGCTTGTGAAGTTCAACCATTTTTGGATTCTATAGTTTACGCTTTTTAGTTCCTCAAAGTGTTCCCAAAGGTTATTTTGGATTAAAATCCCTGTATGTTTTTTCCTCGCGTTCATTTTCGAACCACTGCCCGTTTGCCGCTCACATCTTTCGTCGTAGAGGTCTTCTTGATTTGGTGATGAATATGTTGAGCAAGCCTCTTATTCACGTTTTTCATGAAGATTTATTGCATATGAGTTTCGAAATAAATTCTTTTGTCATAGTCAGGAAATTCATTGTGCGTTTATTTGTATCCATTGTACGACCCAGATAGAGTTCTACAGGCCACATTCTATAAGAAAATGTTTTTTCCCGGTCGATCTGAGACAATTTTTTTTTTCGGAGCAAAAAAAAGGCACTGTATAAGCTTCCTTTTTTACCAAAAATCGACTGCACCAAAATTTCTCAGGAAAACACTTTTTCTGATTAATTTTGGTGCGTAGAATCTAAAACGATTCGTACTTTTTCGATTAGACTTCCCAATCAAAAGTTATGAGAAACCAATTTCGAAAGAAAATTCAAAGGGCTGTAACTTTTGAACTAGTAGCCCAATCTTGGAACTGTTTGAAATTATGGATTCTACAGGTCACATTCTATAAGAAAATGTTCTTCCCCGGTCGTTTTGAGACAATTTTTTTTTCGGGGCAAAAAAGACAGTGTATAACCTTCCTTTTTTACCAAAAATCTACTGCACCAAAATTCCTGGGGAAAACACTTTTTCTTATTAATTTTGGTGCGTAGAATCCAAAATTATGAAATTATGGATTCTACAGGCCACATTCTATAAGAAAATGTTCTTCCCCGGTCGTTTTGAGACAATTTTTTTTTCGGGGCAAAAAAGACGGTGTTATAACCTTCCTTTTTTTACCAAAAATCGATTGCACCAAAATTTCTCGGGAAAACACTTTTTGTTATTAATTTTGGTGCGTAGAATCCAAAACGATTCGTACTTTTTCGATTAGACACTTCTCATGTTCAGATTATCTCTATTTGTGTCCAAGATTTGTCTCAAGAGTGCAATTTTTGTAATTGATTCTTTGGAATTTTCGGAAGTCAATCGAGAATTTTGCTTTGTAGCGAATTCCGTGGGTGTACGAGGAGAGATCATAAAAATTCTAAATTTCAATTTGACCGCACAGCAGTATATTTAGCATTACAATTTTTGTCAGTTGGAAATTTGATTGTAGTATGTATAAGTATATGAATAAATTTCTTCAAAGCTTTTTAGAGTTTTCCGGAAACATTGCAGTGCCATGATATATCCATCTCGGCAATAGTCACTGGATATAAATCGCAGACAGTCGGGGTGGAATGTAGCGTACCTTAGTTTGTCTAGATTTTTCAGTAACTTCAGAGTAATTCAAGAAAACTGCAAAATTCCCAGAGAAAAACCGTAATTTACCAGTTATTCGTTCTGGAGACAAATTATTTCCAAAAATGAGCGTTTTGACTTTATTTAAGAGATAGTTGTAGAACTTATTTCGCTCGCAATATCTAAAAATGCCACCCTCAGTTAAACTAAACCGTCCGTGCTACGTTTATCTAATGAAATCGACTACGTTTTAATTATTTGTTTAAAAAATACTAAAATTATGGCAATTGGTTTTATTTAAGGGCTAACAAATGTAAATCACATCAATCACATGTAAAAAATAGACCCCAATTTTTACTAATCCACCTCTGCTGTATCTAAAAAACTCATACGGCTCAAATTATGGTGGGAATAAAGTTACAGAGAAAAACGGTGTAATGTAAAGATAATAAAATGTAACGCTCAACCTTTTATTTGGTAAACTGCAGTTTATTACGAAGGTACATTGCTTGTAACGCAAACATTAGCCTTCGTGCCCAGAACACTACAAATAGTCGCCACCTAGAGCTACTTTAAACCCCTATGCACTTTTGACATGACAGCTTTTCTACAGCATAAACGTAACAAAGATGCCTTTGTTATTTTCGGCGCTCTATGAACCATTTCAACCAGAAAAGTGGTCACTAAGATATGGAGTCTCCTAGATACACTGATCACTTCTATCTTTTTGAGGGTAAAAACGTGAAGATCTGGTAAAAGTTTGTGCCTTTCAAAGTTTACAAGAAATTGAGCCCTTTTTTTTAATTGTTTCAACCAACTTATCTCACCTCCGATGTCCAAATACACAGTTGGCTCTGATCACAATATCCTCTAGATCTTTTACTGCTTTCAACGTCTGCTATTCGCTATTTCCCATCAGTGTAGGGTGTACTATTCAAATTACGCACGGTCTAGATATCGTAAAAAAACGTCAATAAATAGTGGAACGTTTCCTAAAGGCACAAATCAACAAGTGTCTGAATTGTTAACACGCAAAAGTGAAAGGTTAACACCCCCAATGAATTATCCGCACCCAAATCGCGACCGCCTTCTAGAATTAATAAAACTGTATCAATTTACTCAACTTGATTCGAAACATACAAGGTTAATTGATAAGCTGAAATCAATGACGCATTTTTCCGGAAGCCCTACGACGCACTTACCAATTTGAATGTTGCATAAAAACGAAATGGTCAAAGCGATCGCGACACTCCAGGCCCGCCTCATTGTTCAACAAAACACCAAGAACACAATTTGGAAAACCAGCACTCGTGGAAGACTTCAGTCCAGTGTTGAACTGAGCGGAGGAACTCGAACTCGGAGAGTGGTTTTTCAAACGTCGCCAAGCCTTCTGGCGCCAACCGCTATTATTAGAGCTTTGAAAATAAGGGTGGGATATTATAGCTTTGCTACGTTTAGTAAATCTATTTCGTATTAAAATGCCGCGCGTTTTGTTGCAAAGATATATTTTTGTCGCATTGTCGGCCAGTTTATCAGATTTAATATGTCGTACGTATCGTTCACTCATAAACTGGCGCTGACATTATGTGAGTTATTCATGAGGATCATTTACATTTTATTTACTTACTCATTTCCATTATACGAGTACCTTACTACCTTGAACTTTTATACCAATTTGAATCATCGCACTTTTGAGGGTGCAGTAAAAATCTTTGATGCTGTGTTTAATAGTCGAGGATGGAAACTCCAAAGGCGATTTATTTGATTTGTTAGCTTTGCTTACAGTTCTACACAGTTTAAGATGTGCCAAGTTGAAAAGCGAGGGGGTTAAGTGGGATAAGGGAATCAGACTAATGTCTCTCTCGTACTTAGCTAGATTGAAAATGTGGACGAAAGGGTTTTTTTACATTGAGTTACATAGATGTCTGAAGGGTAACTTTAAAATGTATCAATGGCAGCTTGTTATGGCATAAAAGAGCCATAAAAATTAGTAGGGTGATGTAATTTTTTTATTTGAGAGTTGTTTAGGGTACCTTATACGTTAGAAGATACTGATTTGTGCTCAAAAATTTTGTTCGTATACATTTGGTCGGTCAAAAAAAAGTGACTTGAGTTACTTTAGATTTAAATCTTTTAACGCACCCTGTTAAACAACACTGTAAGTAATTATTTCCTTAATTTAATTGTCGAACGCCTGCGTGCGGGAAATGTGTCCAAACATGCTTTGTAAGCTTTTTTTCTCTCAGGAATTTTCCATTCCATGTTTCTAAAGTAATTTATGCCCGAATAGAGGTTTCATGTCAATTTTTTTTCTCGTGTCCAAGAATCAGGTGTTGATCAAAGTTTGTGTAGTTAATTCTTTGGAATTTTTGGAAGCTTATCGAGGCTACAGTCATAATTCCTTTAGGTCAATATTGGGATTTTTCTTTGTAGCAGATGCCTTAAAGGTACGAAGAGAAATGATAAAAATTCTCACTTTGTTTGTGCTAACTAGCTAGACAAGAGCTTTGTGGGTGGTTTAGTTGACCGCATACCATTGCACACAACACTATTAATTTGGCGCCAAACGTGGAGCCGCTGCGATATATTATTAGTCTCAAGGATTGTTATAAATGATGCATTATGATTATACCCTAAGTAGTCAATTATCAAACGCCTTTAGAACAAAATGTTTCCCTTCATTAATTATTAATTCTAGTACCTAATCGAAGATTTTTTCAGGAATGCCTTTTTCTATGTGCACCAGTTATGCAGAAATTAAGCACCAATTATTCACCGCTTTCGAGAAAACTATGAGCTCCATAAATAATGTAGCGATCCTTCTAGAACATTCTCCCAGGTACCATCAACTCGATAAAGTATTACGCACCGACGATAAGTGACTGTGACTCATTCATACATGAAATGTGATATGCTGAATCGAAACCGTTGTAGAAGCTATGTTTGCTATATAAGTAAAATGAATTAATCGTGTTTTTAACATCGATGCCCAAATGATAAATAAAAAAATTTGTGCTCTTCTTCTAAATGCGTCATAAATATAAGTATAATGTAAGATAAATAATAATTAACCGTAAATCAATCTATTAAAGGAACGTTATAAATTCAGCAATAATTAGTATATAAATAAATGACGTAACTAACTAAACTTACGTTGCAATAATACGTTCGTGCAAAGATTAGATTATCCCCTTCAGGCGTGGATTATTGATCTTTGAGGATTTTTTTCTTATGCAGATATTAAGCACCAATTATGCGACTTTTTGTTCAGTTAGTTTGTAAACGAAACCCTCCTTTCCACGTCCAAATTAAAAATTTCGTTTCACTGTTGGAAACAAGCACAGAAATCACCAAAAAACGAGTACAATTCACCATGGAACTCAGTTGGAAACGTTGGTACAGCATTATAACCTTAGATTAAAAATTCACATTTACAGACCGCATTTCAATGGAGTAGGGTATTGAGCTATGTGTAAATATTGCCTCAAAATAAACAAAACTGGTGATGGTTGGGTAGTGGTGCACATTTTGGGAAACTAACATTTTTTTGTGGGATCTTTGGCTTTTTGTCATTACTTGTGATTTGCGTCAACACAGAAAAAGCTGTGTAGGTATATCGACCAACCATTACAGACTGAGAAAGTAATGACCCCAACTGGCTCAGATTAGTATTCTCTTGTTGATTCCATTTTTGTAAGTATGTAATTATTTTCTTCTCTCAATTATTGCAACCCGTTCACTAATGCCACACTCTAGGCGATTGTAGAGCGCAAAGTAATTACTTACTTTTTCCCTGAAGAATCAAACAACGTCTCCAAAGTAGTTTTTCTGTTTAAAATAAATTGGTAGAATTACGGGTTGTTTAATTAAAATTCTCTTATTTAGGTCTTATTCAGTTTGTGTATTTTGCGCTGCATCAAATATTTCTACATCTTTGCCTGATTGTGGTAAAACAAGTCAACTAGAATCCCTAATTACGTAATCGTCAACCCCTAGCCTTTCTTAAAGTACGCCACTTTCTATTTTAAAGTAAATGTAGATATCCAAAGGTTAATCCGCACAATCAATCAAATTAATAAGCAGATAAAAAGACGACTTTCAAAACTTTTAATGCCTAAATTTTATGATATAATAATCATCTGCCACTTAAATTGTAAATCTACTAGAGTTAAAAAGTAATTCTCGTATTAGACATATAAATGAGTGACAGTGTAACTGTTATTGCATAGAAAAGTGTATTTTCTTTATATTCACAAAACGGAGAGAACAAATTATCATATGACTTTACACGATGATTAAAATCTTTGGAAAAATTGCATTGAAACTAAAAATTCATTAAAAATAGAAAATATTGTGGATGAAAGGGAAGATGAAGGACTAATATTGGGAGAAGATTTTTAATCCAAATCAGCCAATAAATGGAAGTGGGTAGAGATAGGAAAAAGAACAAAAGAGTGCAAGCGGAAGCAGTGTTAGGTACTGTAATTATCAGAAAACAGAGGATAGAGACCTTTAAACAGAAATATGGAGGGAGATAGGGACGAGCAATTCACATTCATGGAAGGAAGATTGAGAAGGGAGAAGAATTTCAAGGATAGAATCACTGGCCGATAGAAATTAGGGTATTAAAAACCAATAACGTGGAAACATGTAAATAATGGATAGGGGTGAGACACGGAGTGTAGAGAAGAGAGAAACACATTATACAGTAATCATGGAGAACAAAGGGCTGAGAGAACAGAAAAATAAGTAAAAAAGAAAAAGTAATGATGGAGAAACAGAACAGCTTCAAAGAAACGCGGCCCCACTTACGCCGAAATAACACGCAATTCTTCTATACACCTTATCTCTTCTAACGTTAATAAGAAGACGTGCGTTAGTTAAATTTCGTCCAATAAGACTCCTCATCGCCAACAAACAATTCTAAAAGAAAAAAATAGACTGAGATATCAAATTCAAGTACAATAAACCTTGTCTGTACTTATTCGTAGATAATCCCTCAGATTTACACTTAATAAATTGCAATATTCTCATATACAGGGTGTATGCCGTCATTATTTTTGGTGTTTAAACTGAGATACACAACAATATGTACTACACAGGTTAGTGGAAAAATAATTGAAAAAAATGGGGCTGAAGTAAAGTAACATTTTTCATAGAAGGCAGCGTTCGGCAGAGTGAAAAGGGAAAACGGTAGAAAATGGAAAATAGGCGGCAAGTTAATATATGGAGAGACAAGAATCAGGATAACGATATGAGGGAAAAAGGCTGGACAAGTAAAGGATTGAGACAGGGACGTCCACTCAGCTCAATCTTATTTTATTTCTACAGAAGAGGTATGAAAAGAATATTAAAAAAGGATCTAAGATAAGAATGGTTGGCCTCACAATACGCCATTGGGTCGACCCAATGTTTCAAGACATTTTCCAACATTTAGGGCCGCATCTCGGCAAGGGTTTCGTGAATGTTGACTTTCAAGACGTCAATCGACGCTGGCGGATCCGTGTAGCATCGATCTGAATTAATCGGAAAGATTTGCCAACTATGTGCACAAGTTGGTGTAGATATTCATTACAAGTTTGGATACTTTTTGCTTCAAAAAATCGATTTGTCTTGACACAGAATTTGTATTGTGCAACAAGTGCGATAGATTATTTTGATTCTGGCAATAGAAAAAGTGACTTAGAAGGTACAGATATACAATTTTGAGGATTGTCACTATAGATCGGGCACAAAATCTGTATTATCAGACAAAATATGGATTTACGCACTTTGATATTTGATAAGGTCTACCTTCAGAGGCACAGACATTCTGAGGCTTGGGCAGTAACAGCCCTGTTTAGGTATTATCTATCAATTTTTGAGTTTGTCAAAATGAGGTTATTTTGTCTTAGATTTTTTAATTAAGGGTGTGTAATTTTTTTGCAATTCCGCGGTGTATTAAAGTGATTAAAGAGCTGAAGGATTAAAGGATTACCGCCTGGATTATGGGCGAATTATCTAGCGATTTGGTCACAACTCTTATCACAAATGGAATATCGTGCATTAATCTTACGTTGTCAAGGGAACTTTGCACTAGTATTCGTCAAAATGGAATGAATCACAAGGAAAATGATAAAAAGGTATTATCTGTGATGCAAGTTGAGGCAAGGTTACCTAGACTTTTTACGGCGCTCCAAGATAATGAAATTGTTTAGTGAATACCTACGCATTACTATTTCCCGTTAGAGGTCCATTATGGTAATGAGTTCCATCAAATTTCTTGTAATTGATGCAATCACACCGTACTGCAGGCTTTCTATACACTAAATACCTAACCAGTTATTTGATCTGTAATTAAATTTACATTTATGCGTATGAAGAGTAGGTATAATAATAAAGAGTGAAAGACACGAGCAGTACAAAAAATGTCACGTCAAACTATTATCGTTTTAATCATTGTGTGCTCTGGCATTATTATCGCAGGTAATAACCTACTTAATTAAATAATTCGATTAACTCTTTGTGTAGATGCCCAAATGTGCAAAAAAGATGGGATAAAGTTTGGAAAAGGACAGGCGATATCGGTCCCGGGTAAATGCATGGAGGTCACTTGTCAGGATCCCGTCACAAACCGACAAACTGGACTCACGTAAAAAACGGCTAGTATTTCTGTAGCACTCTTAACGAAAGACTGTTTTAGTTGCGCCTACTCATCGCCACCTCGAGGATGCCGTTTATCCAGTACCGATTACTCAAAACCATACCCTCAATGCTGTCCGCGCAATGTTTGCTAGGCCATCTGCACGTCAAATCAGGAACCTCTACTAATTTTCTAACGAAAAGGAAACACAACAAATATATTATGAGTAGCATTTATTTCGTATGTGTTTTAACAAACTTCCTTGGGGCAACAATCTGGAAATGGAAGCGAGAGATCGCCTTCCCCAAACTTGCACCCGTCATGTTCCGGTCTTGTGTTACACCTGCAAAATTCCGAAGTTATCCCGAATCGTACAAAAATTCACCTCACTTTTTTCCGACCATTAAATTAATAGCCGGTTCCTCGCAGGTGAATTGCTCGCACTCAACGGTAATCGTCTCCCCTTTTTTGAATTTCATCCCTCCTTCCTCGCAGACGTGCTCTGCAAATGAAAAGGGGATTTTAAATGATCCAATTTCTCAGTACGTACCGTATCCATAAATGAAATGGAAGCTGATTAATGTAAATAGAAGCACAATTTTTCCCATCTTAGTAACTCTACTGTCATAAATTTAATAAGCGATTTCTTTGTTTACCGAATTGATGGATTATGCGCTTAACCGGTTTGGATAACCTTTAACAAGACGATTCGAATGTTTATTTATGAGATGATGTATGTGTTTGTTTTCAAAATTGATAAATAATGAAAACAACTTCAAGCAACAATGGGAAATACATTTTGTCAAGGTTTGTACATATAGGATGTCCCAATATGGGTAACTTTTGCATTATTTACTGAAGTTGCCTACGTTCTGCAACTTCGGGTGTTCCTCTTAAAAAAGTTCCTGTTAAATCATCAACAATTAGAAAATAATATAAAATAACACAATATAATAAATTTATTCTTGGTTCTGGAAGGATATGAAGTGTGTTCATTCTCCATAACGTCGCGACTTCATGATTCTTCCTCAACGTATTTTAATGATTTAATGGTTATTTTTATAGCAACGCTGGCCAGACAAGTACTCATCTAGTAATAATCTTGGGGAGGTTCTTTACCAATCGAATTAATGTTTTCCAATAATTACCAAACCTAGAAGGATGAAGGTCCATTACATTTGTCGAATGTCGCATTTTTTCTTCAACTCGTCACAGTCTACAATAATAAACCAATTATCCGCTTCCTCGAAATTTGTTCCGTTGTCTGAGAAAATTGTATTGGATCTTCCATACATGGAAATAAACCTTTTCAAGGCTCTCACAAATCCTTCTTGTCTTCTGCACACAAAAGTCGAGTTTCCACGCGAATGAGTCCTTGCGGATAACGCTTTACTTTCAATCGTTCCCTTTTATCTGTTACAAGTTGTTAAACAATTGGCTGTCCTTTCTCAGTTTCTCTTGTTTTACAAATCGTAAGATCCAACCGTAGATCCGAACAGAACTAATCTTTTTATTGGCAGTGCGGTCTTCCTGAAATTTTAATGCCACGTCTTTTTTTAAATAAGAGAAACCGAATCGCTTATGTCAGACATGTAAAGGGAGGGAGGAGGCAGAATTTCTCAAAAACGAAGTGTCAGAAGAGCATCCACAAATGGAAAATGATACATGTCTTTCTTAAAATTCTTTAGATTCCTAAGGTTCTGCAGATTATGCGAACTCCTCCGATTTTTTTATGCTTAAAATGCCTCAGCTTATTTAAAATCTTTTAGTCCTGGTTCAATTTTCATTACTTTCCGATATATGTATCAAGCAAAGGAAATAAAAAGTCAGAACAAACTGTACTACACTATTCATAAAACACTTCCTGATCATGCTGGATGATTCAGTAACCAGGGACCGCAAAAGCTAGAGGTAGGTACAAATCCTTTGGCATTTTACCTAAGTGATTTAAACAAGAGGTATTAAAATAATGTTTTAATACGTACCTCACTTCTCTTACACGATCCGTCAAGGATTTAACTTTTTTTTTGCATTCGCAAAGTCTGTGGCAATTAACTGTCTGAGTTTCTGCCAAAACGTGTCACAATCGTTATTTCGTATCAATTTTATCGGTACAACAGCACGAAGCGTGTCGGATGCACAAAAAAATTTCAAACGGAAAGAAGTTGATACCATGCTATCGAATGAAAAAGAGAAAAAGCGGCGGAAACTTGTGACACTTATATGGAAATGTACAGCAGGTTAACAAACAGATCGATGAAAGATTCTTCCCTTTGGAAAAAGGTCAAACCCTTCGGTAAGTAGATATAATTTATTTTGTCAAACAAAGCGATATTTTTCGTAGTTGTGCGTAAAGTAACCATTGTTTTTCCTTTGTAGGGGTGTAGAGGGAGAACACTCACCGTGCGCCGTTTCAGCTTTGCGTGTCTTTGCTTTTGTACCACGCAATGGAACTAATTTAATCAATTTCATTTGTACGGTATTTAAATTGCTCTTTTTTACCATAGTTCTACTGCTTAATTTTCAAATACCAAATCGTTAATCTATATTTTGTGCTTTTTGGAGGCCCTCTTAGCTAAGTTGGATACGTTTTCAGTCTCAGGGGCCTCAAAACAGCTTTATTTGAGTAGCACACGACGTGTTAAGTGGGTTAATAGGTGAACGTGCCATAAATGGACTTTTGACAACTTTTCAAATCAATAACACTCCCCAGTAAAAAGTACAGTGTGAGAAGCGAATGGGCGGATGAACGAATTAACTGTGAACTGAAAAAAAGCGTACCACGTTCACATATTTTTCAGAAAAGCCCTCGATTGTGTTATCGAAATAGTGAAAAAGGCTTGAATTACTAGATATTGTCATAATATCTAGTATCTAGTAATGTATTTTCTGAAAGAATTTGTAAAGGGAGAAGTGGGACAATGAAAATCCACACTTCGAGAATATCACAGCCTATTTCTGCCCAAAATCAATTTTTTTCCTAAAACGAAATTTGCCAGAAAAATTATATCTCAATCTATTGGACGACATGATATGCTGATCACACAATCTTTGGAGAGTATACTGGACCACAATAGGTACATGCAGAAAAAGAAAATTTGCACTTTCAACAAGATGGGGATCCACCACATCATACTTTGACTAAAAGTCGGTGGCTCAATTGACAGTATGGTAAATGGATTGACAGAGACGGACTCCTCTTGATTTCTTTCTTTGTAAATATTTGAAACACTGTAGTGTAAGACTCCACCTGACAATATTCAAGAGCAAAGACACCGAATAACGCCTGAATATGGACGGATTACCTACAAGGGACACTTTTAATAATGCTCCTAAAAAAGGTGTATACAACCAAAGCGTAAAATTAATCCACCGTTTTATTGCCTAAGACATACATTTCCTCGCCCACTTTCTCTCTGTGAGAAATTTAAATTATTCGCATTTGGAGTTTTGACCCCACTCACAGATGCACTCATTTTCCTTTTGTGAGTGAAAATTCCATTTTTCAATAATACGTCAAGTGAAAAGAGTATATTATAACTTTAAAGTAGAGGGTAGCTAGGGTTGTTTCTATTAAACTTCCTACTAGCTATCGAAATGGACGTGTTTTCCCAATTGACTCACGATCGGCATTTCGTATGAAATGGAATAGGAATTCGAATGAAATCCGCGTGATTATTTATTTTCATTTGCGACATTGTACCTAAGTTACCCGTGAGGTAAGATAGGAAATGGAATTGATGACAGTTGTACCTACCTACATTGTATTAAGGGTCGTTATGTAGGAAGTTTGTAGGTTAGTGTCGGCGTGGGATGCGTCGTCGTGACGCCGCGGTGGCGCCTGTGTCATCCTACGTTTTATTACGACGAAATAATTTGCGGAATCTTATATGAAGCACTCGAAACGACCCACAGCAAATTTTCCCTGGCAAATCATCAAGATTAAGGGTGAGAGATGGTATTTCAATTGGCACCAGGCGTATGGATAAGAACTGATTTTCATAAATTTCCTCTAATTCGATCGGAAAATGGAATGAAGCGTCACGTTAATAAAAACTGAACTGCGTATAAATGGGGAAAAGCGGAAATCGTTTGCGTCCGGAAGCGGGACTGACCTCGGTCCGTAATGCATTTGTTATTTTTGTTGCGCCAAACTTTGTGCTATAATTTCGTTAAAAATTTCTGCGACAACTTTGCATGTGTATCTGCTCCATTTGTTTGGGGCAAACAACGCTTTAATGGCACAGTAACATAAATTAAAGAGGAAATGTAATTTATACGGCTTTTATCACAATTTATTTTATTTGTTTCTGAAAATATTGTTGAGCCAATGTACCAGGATTGTTCAAAGGAAACACGTTACAAATATAAAGAAATCCATTAGCATTAAATACCCTGGTAACTAAAACAAATAGTACCATTCTACCACCACCACTAACTAACGTAGATCGTGGAAGTTTTTGTAAAATGGAATTAACGACACTTTTTATATGATTCTTCTAGATCTTCACAACGCAGATTACAATGTTTAGTTTTGAAGTTCAAAATGAACTGTCATCTCATACTCATCTTAGCTGAAGCAGAGGCTTAATGAAATGCACCACAGGTTAGCAAAGAAATTAAATATTGGAATAAATACCAAAGGGATTAGAAATAACATTTGTAGAGAAATCTAGTGCATCAGTAGAAGCACTTCTGATGCTAGATTATGTGCATCAGGTGCAAAGGTTAAATTAACCGTGTAAACACGGCTTATTACAGTCGTGCTTTGGACAGCTTCTACATCAGGAGAGTTTTTGTCTTTAGACTATTTAGTCTAGATGGACAAGGAACTGCCGGAAGTAGTATCAAAGTAATTTCGTGGATTTTGAACACGAAATTCACCTAAAAGCAGATATTTTGACAATTTTCAAAAAGAAAAGTTGGGAACTACGCAATTAATAAGGCACTCAAAGAGAGGAAGCGAAGAGCTCAATGAAGATGCTTGGGCGCAATGTAACTTTTGAACTAGTAGCCCAATCTTGGAACTGTTTGAAATTATGGATTCTACAGGCCACATTCTATAAGAAAATTTTTTTTCCCGGTCGATCTGAGACAATTTTTTTTTCGGGGCTCAAAAAAAGGCAGTGTATAACCTTCCTTTTTTACCAAAAATCGACTGCACCAAAATTTCTCGGGAAAACACTTTTTCTTATTAATTTTGGTGCGTAGAATCCAAAACAATTCGTACTTTTTCGATCAGACTTCTCAATCAAAAGTTATAGACTAGAAACCAATTTCGAAAAAAAATTCAAAGGGCTGTAACTTTTGAACTAGTAGCCCAATCTTGGAACTGTTTGAAATTATGGATTCTACAGGCCACATTCTATAAGAAAATTTTTTTTCCGGGTCGATCTGAGACAATTTCTTTTCGAGCCTCAAAAAAAGGCATAGTATAACCTTCCTTTTTTACCAAAAATCCACTACACCAAAATTTCTCGGGAAAACACTTTTTCTTATTAATTTGGGTGCGTAGAATCCAAATCAATTCGTACTTTTTCGATCAGACTTCTCAATCAAAAGTTATGGACTAGAAACTTTTGAACTAGTAGCCCAATGTTGGAACTGTTTGAAATTATGGATTCTACAGGCCAAATTCTATAAGAAAATTTTTTTTCCCGGTCGATCGGAGACAGTTTTTTCTTCGGGGCTCAAAAAAAGGCAGTGTATAACCTTCCTTTTTTACCAAAAATCGACTACACCAAAATTCTCGGGAAAACACTTTTTCTTATTAATTTGGGTGCGTAGAATCCAAATCAATTCGTACTTTTTCGATCAGACTTCTTAATCAAAAGTTATACACTATAGAAACCAATTTCGAAAGAAAATTCAAAGGGCTGTCGCAAGGTTACAAAATAGCAGTTGTAGGAGCACGAGCAAGGGGATTAGAATCATGATATATTTAGAACAACTTAAGAAGGAATTTTCATCTATTTCTTTTTATTCAGTCATTTATTTTAATGGTTAGTTTCTATTATCGACTAAATTCAGTAATGAGAGAGATTGATCGGAATCATATTTTCGGGGTCAAAGAGCATTTAAAGATCAATTTGATCCCTGCGACCATCATAAGGTAGGTTTACAATGAGCGCTGCTTTAAAATGTGACGCAATGGAAAGTGCGTGATGCACAAACAACAACGAATTTATATCAAGACTGATTATGTGTAATTACTTCATATTATAATGATATGATATTAATAGTGTCAGAAGATTATTGATTATCGTAAAAGTTTTTCAACATCGAAATGTATCGTTTTCTAATTTATGTTCACCGAATTTGCGGTTTTCATTCCATTGAGTTACTATAGTACACTAAACAAAGTATCTAATTCTCCTAGGTCATTGGTGATCTAGTAGTCCATCTTTTCATTGAGTCAATTTTTAATTACCATTTACATTAATCAAAGAGGAATCGACGCAGAATTTGGTTTTATTTCTCTGTAAGCAGCGCAATTGGAGCCTAATTCCTACAATAGGTATTTCTAAAGCTATGAAGCTGTCAGAGTGAAATTTTTAACAACAAAAGTGCTATCTATTATGATTTAACTAATTTAACAAATTGTACAAAGTGGGACCCTACCAATTTGGGTTTCTTTTGATAATGGTTTCTCAGGGACCATTATGAATACAAGGATGCCACTTTAACGTGGTTTGTTGGGTACACCCTTCCTCATCAGCTTAAAATCTTTATAAAATTCCTAATATGCGCTTGAATGGGTGTGCGTACAAAAATCTTATACCGGACAAAGGTTGCTATCTGGGGGTTCTTCAAAAGCGATGTAAACCACTCTCTACAATGCATTGCTTTTAAACACAATAAATCGAATATCTCAACAGGTATACAATAAATGAAGCTAATAAATAAATACTAAAGAAAACAGAGGAACTTAACGTCCTCTAAATTTGAGTTTAATCGGTTTCTTCGTTTTTAAAACTACGTGAGCCGCCAATACAATACTTTTCGGTGTATCGACGGGCATCACTTCGTACTCCCTTAAAATCGCCGATATAATACTTTTTCCCAGTAATAATGAGAATTTGTTTCCTATGCAGCCCCTAGGACCAGCGCTAAAGGCGAGGTAGGCGAAAGGGTGTCGATTTTTGCAATTTTCCGGCGAAAACCTCTCCGGATCGAATTTGTACGGATCTGGATAGAATTTGGGGTCGTGGTGGATGTCATATATGCGCACGTTGACATTGGTGCCCTTTGGGAGGGTGTATCCGGTGTGTGTTGTCATTTCTTCCGTGATGTATCGCGATATCATAGGCCCGCTGGGGTATAACCTCAGGGTTTCCTTTAACACCTGATCTAAATAACGCATACTTTGCAAGTCTTCGTAAAAGGTGCTGTCGTCGGTTTTGCTGAACACTCCCTCGACTTCTTCATAAACCTTTTGCTGTAAGTTTTTGTTTACGTAAGCGAGATATTTGCTTTAAGTTATTTTAGCTTACCTGTATTTCGCTATGGCTGGCCAGCAGTAGCAAGGCGAAGCAGATCATACTGGTAGTTGTATCGTGGCCCTAGAGATACTCAAAATGTACCCTTGCGAAAAACTACCTCCAGTTACTTACCGCAAACATAAAAGCATCTGCTTCTTCCCGAATATCGGCCACAGGAATTCGTTCGTCCAAGCTATTCTCAATTAGCAAATCGAGTAACCCTGCACCTCGTTTCGAAAAAGCACCTTTACTGGCAAAGTTCTTCCTCTTTTCTTGAATTATGTTATGTGTAAAGTCGTGTAGCACTTTCAAGACCTTCCTCGATTCCCAGTAACTGGGAGTTAACAGGTATATTGGCAGAAATGCGTACCACGGTCTACTAAGCTGATGAATGAATAGTTCACCGATCCGATGTGACGCTGCTAGATATTTACCTACTTCTTCATTGTCTTCGTCTAATTTTGTACCCATTACCGTTTCTAAAGGTACAAAATTTTATTACGTGACGCTAATTTATTGGAATGTATTACCACAAACTACGTGCATTGTGCCTTTCGATACGAGGGGCTCAATCTCTGTGTATTCCTTCTTACTTTCTCGCTCGATAAGTTGAGTGAATTTCTCGGCGTGCTCCTTGAAGGCCTCCACAAACTTACGCATGGTGCCAATGCTAAATGCTGGCCCTGTCATTTTCCTTCTTTTCCACCACTTCATCCCTACATTATACCATCAAAACTAGAGTCTCTCTCAGAGGGACGTTGATTTTTACCTGAACTGTTAAACAGTCCCTTTCCGACCCAAGGCTCGAGCAACTGATACGTTTGGCCTTTATTAAGGTACTTCCCGGAGGATAGCAGCACCTGAATGTCTTCTGGTACCATTAGATTAACGTAAAGGGTGTTGAGCACCAGGGTTTTGTAGATCGGTAGGGCGTGAGTTTTTGCGAACTTGTGGAGGTATCTCCATGTTTTATCTGAAACCGAATTAACGTTAGGTAGGTACTTAATGAGTGGTTGTCCATTTATAACATTCTTACTTGAACTATGCTCCCTGCTACGGCAATGGTGCTTACTGAGAAGCAAGAAATGTTATTATACACACGAATTAAGACGTAAATTCAACATTCTTAATATATTAATTAGTTTATCGTTGACATTTACACCGCCAAGTTGATAGAAAATTGATACATTTGTGCAAGGAAGTCAATTTTGCTTCAAACCAAATCAAAATATTGATAACTAACCACTCATGCCACAAATAATAATAAACAAAAAAGAAACTTACCCGGTGAAAATAAGAAGTAGGGTAGTGCCCCTAAAAAAGGATAGTGGTAAGGTCCGGGAAGTTTGTTTGTTAAATGGGCACGTCTTCTATTGGACCACCATTTGACCATAAGAATGGCTAGTAGCACTAGTAGTGACACGATCGCCATGATTATACCATTACACTAGCCTAATCGCTCGTAAATTGCTTCTTATATTACAGACAAGCATTACGCATTAGACCTTTTGTACATTGTCTAATACTGACGTAAATGATAAATGAATATGGACGATTAGTTAGTGCTACTTTTCATTTTTGTTTGTCAATGTATTGTGGTGGTAACCGAAAAATGATACGCATATTTTGTATGTCACGCTTCCTGTTTGTAACTCAAAGAAGTTTATTGCATATTTGCATACAGGAAGATGGCATGGATTATTGCTTATTATTAATTAGTAAGTGGAGAGTGGTAGCCTAGGGTCGAACCTATTCACATCAAAATGTAGTTATTCTATATTTAAATGAGTCTTAGGTAAATAAGCCCAATATGAAACAATAAAATATTACATGGTACATGATAAATCAGTACAGTATTCATGTACCGCAATAAAAGAGGATTTTCAAGTTAACCGGAAGCCAATTTTTTGGCCCTGAGATCCACGAACATGGAGCAACTATTATGTGTACTTGAAGAAGCTTCAAAAAGATCAGCGAACCAACAGCTTCAGGTAAACCCCCTCCAAACAATAATAAAATAAATTAAATCCTGTGTGCCCAAATGTATATGAGATTAGCAAGAACCGTAAGACCTACTTGGTATAACTGTCTAGGATGCATGTACCAGTTTAATTGTAAAAGGGTTGCAGTGAATTTCTTTAATTAACTTGAGAAACTCAATCGTAATTAACTATGTAAAGCAAGTACCTGCTTTTATCTTCAATCGGGCACGTATTCAAGTCACGAAAATTTTTACCATCGAGACGGCGTCAAATAAAGATTGTCCGTTAACTAGGTGACCCATATATTAATATTTAGGAAAGATCTTGCAACGCTCGTTTAGAAATATAGGTACTTATATATACATTGTGTTAAAATATACATAGCGTTCTTATGCCTAATGTATTAAGGATGGATCACTTCAGCACCTAACACTTGTTACAAGACATTGCGACCCGAGGCTAACACATTGTAGCACAACGTTCGTTTCTTTGATTAAATGAAATCTTTATTAATTAAATTGTTTAAAGGTTTTCACGGTGTACAATTTTTTTTATTGAAAATCAATTTCCGCGAAATTATTGGGGGTATCGAGACAAAAATCGTGTCACTTCATTCCCAGAGCACATCTATATAATAACCTTAATAGTTGAACGTTACTTTAGGGTGGCTATCCTTTTAAAAGACTAGGGAAAAAATCCGGAGTGGGGTCTGGGGGTTTGGAATGCCTCCAACCAGCAGAAAGTGCCCTTAGCAAAAAAAACAGATACGACTGTCCATCCCCAAAAACGTTGGACCGGAGGGTCAGGGCGGTATGGAATACTCTTCGCAGACAAAGATGCGATTACCTTTTCCCAAAGACTACAATGACAGTGATAGGAGTAGTTTACTTCGCTTAGGACACTCTCTGCTAGCTGGGAGTATGAAATACCCCCAGCCAGCACATACATGTTCTCAACAGTTACATCAAAGATCTTTAATGCCAACCCAAAAGATTAGCACGCACTTCGATGCATATTTTATTAGGTTTAAATGTCCGTTTATATGCCCCTTTCTTGCATAGTGTGATTTGGAACGAAAATGTACTAATTTTATATGTGTGCCGTTTTATTATTACATTGTCACCAAAAATTGTTAATAGAGGGCACTTTCGCTAGTAGTGTCTTATGGTGTTTTCTTACGAAAACCATTATCGCGTAGGCTAGGACCAGTAAAAGTGATTATTTCTACTGAATGCCATCATCTGACGTATTATGGTTGTCAATAAATGAATTAATTGAGACATCGGGAGAAAGCTCCCAAGCGAAACATTCTAGACCCCCAATTTATTTATTTCTTTTTTTTGGCATGTACCTACTACTCATCTTTCTGACATAATTGATTGTTAGACACCAAATAAGCGACACATACTTAATATGCACGCCTCATCACCGAAATTGAATAACGTACCTACTGCAACGTGGGCTAAGATGTTCTAATTTTTATTCGTTATTTTTAAAAATTTCTGAAAATTAAACAGATGGACCAACAGATCGAAAAATAATGTAAACCACTCATTAAAATGCACTGCATTTTATCAGCATTTCAATTGATAATACAACAACATCACAATAAATAAAATAGCTTAATAGGTACATGTAAGTACAATAAATAGATAAAACCTAAAGCAAACAAAGGCGCTTAACGTCGTCTAAATTTGAGTTTAATCGGTTCCTTCGTTTTTAAAACTACGTGAGCCACCAATGTAATACTTTTGGGTGTATCGACGGGCATCACTTCGTACTCCCTTAAAATCGACGATATAATAGTTTTTCCCATTAACAATGAGAATTTGTTTCCCATGCAGCCTCTAGGACCAGCGCTAAAGGCGAGGTAGGCGAAAGGGTGTCGATTTTTGCAATTTTCCGGCGAAAACCTCTCCGGATCGAATTTGTACGGATCTGGATAGAGTCTGGGGTCGTGGTGGATGTCATATATGCGCACGTTGACATTGGTGCCCTTTGGGAGAATGTATCCGGTGTGTGTTGTCATTTCTTCCGTGATGTATCGCGATATCATAGGCCCGCTGGGGTATAACCTCAAGGTTTCCTTTAACACCTGATCTAAATAACGCATACTTTGCAGGTCTTCGTAAAAGGTGCTGTCGTCGGTTTTGCTGAACACTTCCTCGACTTCTTCATAAACTTTTTGCTGCAAGTTTTCGTTTACGTAAGCGAGATATTTGCTTTAAGTTATTTTAGCTTACCTGTACTTCGCTATGGCTGGCCAGCAGCAGCAAGGCGAAGCAGATCATACTGGTAGTTGTATCGTGGCCCTAGAGACCCTCAAAATGTACCCTTGCGAAAAACAACTTCCAGTTACTTACCGCAAACATAAAAGCATCTGCTTCTTCCCGAATATCGGCCACAGGAATTCGTTCGTCCAAGCTATTTTCAATTAGCAAATCCAGTAATCCTGCACCTCCTTTCGGAGAAGCACCTTTAATGGCAAAATTCTTCCTCTTTTCTTGAATTATGTTATGTGTAAAGTCGTGTAACACTTTCAAGACCTTCCTCGATTCCCAGTAGCTGGGTGTTAACGGGTATATTGGCAAAAATGCATACCACGGTCTACTAAGCTGATGAATGAATAATTCACCGATCCGATGTGACGCTGCTAGATATTTACCGACTTCTTCATTGTCCTCGTCCAGTTTTGTACCCATTACCGTTTCTAAAGGTTTCAAAATTGTATTACGCGACACTAATTCATTGAAATGTATTACCACAAACTGCGTGCATTGTGCCTTTCGATACTAGGGAGTCAATCTCTGTGTATTCGTTCTTACTTTCTCGCTCGATAAGTTGAGTGAATCTCTCGGCGTGCTCCTTGAAGGCCTCCACAAACTTACGCATGGTGCCAATGCTAAACGCTGGCGCTGTCATTTTCCTTCTTTCTCGCCACTTCATCCCTGCATTACACGATCAGAACTAGTCTTTCTTAGAGGAACGTTGATTCTTACCTGAACTGTTAAACAGTCCCTTTCCGACCCAAGGCTCCAGCAACTGATACGTTTGGCCTTTATTAAGGTACTTCCCGGAGGATAGCAGCACCTGAATGTCTTCTGGTACCATTAGATTAACGTAAAGGGTGTTGAGCACCAGGGTTTTGTAGATCGGTAGGGCGTGAGTTTTTGCGAACTTGTGGAGGTATCTCCATGTTTTATCTGAAACCGAATTAACGTTAGTAATGAGGTACGTAATGAGTGGTTGTCCATTTATAACATTCTTACTTGAACTATGCTACCTGCTACAGTAATGGTGCTTACTGAGACGCAAGAAATGTTATTATACACACAAATTAACGCGCAAATTCAACTATTAAGTAGTTTATCGTTGACATTTACACCACCGGGTTGATAGGAAATTGATACATTTGTGCAAGGAAATTAATTTTACTTCAAACCAAATGAAAATATTAATAACTAACCGCTCGTGCCACAAATAAGAATAAACAAAAAAGAAACCTACCCGGTGAAAATAAGAAGTAGGGTAGTGCCCCCAAAAAGGGATAGTGGTAAGGTCCGGGAAGTTTGTTTGTTAAATCGGCACGTCTTCTATTTGACCACCATTTGATCATAACAATGACCAGTACCACTAGTATTGACACGATCGCCATGGCTACCACTATACTGACCTAATCGCTCTAAACTTGCTTCTTATATGGGAGGCAGAAGTTACGCTTTTTTGAATTGCTGTAACAACTTGACGTCATTGATAAACAAGTGTGTACTGTCAGAGCTGCTTGGCTTTATTTCTCGTAAGTACGGGAAATACGATTCAATTAATTTATTGACATTTAAGTGTCTTTGGTTTTAAAACTTAAGGGCATCCGCTACTTTCAAGTTCTACCAAAGGATTGTGATAGATAGCGACCATCTTCAACGTCGACGGTTAAACATTTTTACACGTGGTTTTTTTAGTGTATTCGTTCATCTGAAATTTTAAAAATGCCTTGTTTGAGACTTTTGAGGGGCCCTAATCAAAACAAAAATGGTCCCTTTTTTACATTTAGGATTATATTCTCGTCTTAAGTATAAATAGTATATTCCGAAATTTATTTGATTTTTGGAACAATCGTGATCTCGGTACATGATCTCTATATTCAAAAATGAATTTGATTTTGGAAAATCGCAACCTTGCACGATTCAATTTTGGATTGTGGTTAATTAAGCCTAAAATGGTTTTTCAATGAAATTCTCTTGCGACAACTTGTAAGCGCTGATAAAAATTCGGTCAGTACATGAACTTTCTCAATTTAGTCCATTAGTTAATAATTAGATAATTAATCATCTTAAACGTATCTCTTCGCACTGGGCGACTTAGCAGCGCTGCTAAGCAGAAGGACAGGACGCAGTGCAGCGCTGCTAAACAAACCAATATAAAGGGGCACTTACGAGTATTTACTTTGAATTTTGCAAGTATAAGCATTTGCTTACTTTTATTCATACGGGCCAATGACGCAATGGAAAGTGCGTGTTCTAATATTATGCACTAAGCAACAACGAAAGCTGTCAAGGATGATTATTTGTAATTAGTTCACACTATAGATCTCTATTCGTTGGGGGAATCACCTGCAGTTAGATCAAATACGTCATTAATGGCGCAGTTAATCCAATACGATAATAGATGTTATCAAAGTTTATCTGCGTATAATTGGGTCAAGTCGTTACCACCGGTGGTATCGGTCAGTTCCGAAAATGAATTATGTAATAACAATGCTAATCCACGTGTTAATAAACCTGTTGATCTTCTTGGTTTCTTCCTTTCCCTGATAATAATATGGCAGTACAGTTAGTGAAAAAATATACGAGGGAATTTTCTTTAATTCTTATCTAACTATGAAAGAAACCGTTCCGAGCTTCAAAAAATTACTTTGCTTACACTCACTCGCATATAAGCAAAGGCAGCATGATACACAATAAAACAGAATGTTACGTATTTCTAAATTATTGTGATAGAAAAATAACTGGTTGCATGCGACCGAATTAGATTTCGTGTTCCGAACATTTAGTTCTTGTTTGGTTAAACCACAGATTTAAATATACTATATTTAAATCTGTGGTTAAACGAACGATGCCTGCTAAGCATGCTCTACACGACTTGCGCCACCTCTGCAACCTACCCGACGGCCCGAATCGCCCGCAACGGCATCACCACAGAGTTGTATATAAGTAAATAGAGTGGCAGTCTTGTTACAGAAAATTGACTCCAATTGAACCTTGCGCAGGCCGTTGGTGAGTGTGCGCAGTAATTGACAACAGTACCGGCTTCAAATTAAATGACCCTTAAAGCAGGTTTGGCTTGAGAATAATATGGTTTCTCATTGCAACAAAAATTGAATAGAAATTCAATGTGTGGTGAATGATTTTGTTAACACTGTGTCTTGAATAAATAAGAAACATTACAATCCTTAAGAACTTTTTAATACAGTAGACTACAATACAAAGCTGGTAAGGGGCTTACATCAACAGAATCGAGAAAAGATTTTTTGAGATTCTGGTATAAAGGAAATCGTATATTTGTCGTGCGATCGAGTTTAAAGATCAATTTTGCACTCAGTGAGTATAAAAATAAGCAATGAAAGAATAAAATAAGTTGAAATTTTATTTTGGTGCGGGACAGAATTTCAGGTGTGCAATGCCGAAAACACAGTTTGAATACGGGTAGCCACAAAGTCGACAAACTACAAATGCCAATAACTCAAATATCTCAAAAATGGAGCATTGGCAGAGGGTATGGACAGTGGCACCACGCTCAGAAAGTCCCTGACAGGGCGTGTCCGAGGGCGCTGGAAATTCAGACTGTACATTCTCATGCAAAATTTGACTCTACTAAATATAAATAACTGGGCCACGCGATATGAGTTGCATTACTTCAAAGGGAAACAGTAAAATTAATAATTTAAACATTTAAGATTGTTAGATGTTCATGTTCAACACAATTTACAATTCTGATGCACTTCTGCTGTGTAAATATGGACAGTTATTGAAACAATCACATTGAAATTAATAACACTCACATTGACTAAATTAACACACAACCTTTAACTTTTTTCATTCATTATCGTCACTTGACCACTAATCATCATCGGAACTGCCGGTGTTCACAATAAATTGTACATTGTCAATAAATTCATTTCTCGTAGGAATGTTATTTGCTTCTAACCAAGAACGTATCACTTCCTTACGATTAGGTATTCATTGTTGGTGGCTTATTTATTTGAACACTGATAAGGTGCGTTATCCATAATCACAATTGAGTTTGCTGGTAAATTTGGTATAAGCTGCTTCTCTAACTCTATGATTCATATCATCGTGATAATCCCCCGATTTACTGTACGACATCCTCTACAAAACCAGAACGACTACCAGCATACTACGATGTACCTCTGACCACCCCTATTGGATTTATAAACTTCCGCGATACTTCATCTGATTGTTAGCATTTACTCACTCCATATGATGGGTGAATATAGGTTTCGTCCAAGTATATAACGGGTTTCTTGTCACATTCAGGTTGTTCGTTTTCTTTTAATCTTCTTAAATAACGAGAACGCCTTACTACAATATCACTTTTTTCCATTACAACCTACGTTTGTCCTGGCACTTCTTGTATCGAAAGTTTCAACAATTGCTTGCGAAGAGTTTTCCACCCATAAGACTATAGTTGATCTTTTCTTGCATTTTTCTAGGAACATTTTAAAATAACCTTTATTTATGTACAGATCGTCGCCTACTAAACATTGAAATGGCGGTAGAGTAGGTATAATGTAAAATGGGCATGCTTAAATTATTACTCCAAAGCGTCTGTTTATTTACAAATGAATCTGAAGCATCTGAAAAGTTATTGCTGTTTTGTTTTGTGATTACTGATTATGTAACTGAATCAGGGGCGGATGGGCAACCTTGCACCGGCCCTGGAGATAAGCCGCCCGGGGGGGGGGGCTTCAAAATTTTTTAAATAGCATTGGACTTACTTTCGTTGCCGTCTTCAATATTCATGCCATCATCACCATTGCTATCATCAGAATCATACGAATTAATCTCATTGTCATAATCAAATTGGTAGACATCGTAGATGAAGCGAGATTTAAGTTCTGTTTTTAACTGTGTCGAAGTTGCGTTGGTGTTATATTTTTTTATTTTCTCTGAAAGGAAGTTCATGCAGTCTTCGGGAAGGTCTCTTTTTTGATTAATTTCCTTAAAATGTTTCTGGTCGAGCACAGCTAGATCTCTACATAAATTCATATTTTTAGAGAATCTTCTCTCCAAGGATTCAACGGTGACATCCATTAAAACGTAGTACGTTGAAATTCTGAATTTTTCCTCCTCAGACTTTGGTTGCGAATCGGTTGCCTTTTCATCAAAAAACTTTTTTACTCGTCTACGTCGCACACAAGGAAAACTTTGTTCAACTTCTACATCGACGTCTCGCACATTGAATTGATCAGTTGCCCAGGCTATAAATTTTTTTGTGGCATCTTCAATGCTGGTCATATCACGTTTAATTGAACGCAACTGCCGAAGAGCATTCTGTATCATTGAATTACACCGAATCAGATCTAAGCCCTTAGTTTGCAGGTACCTCGATAGCGGCCCTGTTATATCAAAAATTTTTAAAAATACCTGTGATGTGATTATAGTTTCATATTTTAACAAAGCATAACTTTGTAATTTCTCGCAGTAACTCTGGTGTCTGAGCTAATTCTTTGATCGTCTTCTATTGTTTGCAATGCGGTAATAACATCTATATACAATGCTGATTTGGGATCATTAAATTCTCCGAAGATCTTGACCAAAGAGATCGTCATCACATCATCAACAATAAAATTTAATCCTCTTATTTCAGCAGTCAGTTTAAAATTTAACCAGCCCACTTCGGCAAATTTAAAAGAGCTAACTTACCTTTTTACTTGGAAATATGCTACATAGGTAACTATACTTTACGGAAAAGTAGTTTTTTTCTAAGAAATTCAGGAATTGTTAGAATTTCGTCGCATAACGCATAAACTATTTAGTAGGTAGGTATTTATTTAGGTACATTTTGCAAATTTGAAGTTGTTATAAGGATTACAGTCTACGGATGGTGAAAGTGAAAAAAGCGTATTATACTTATTAGAAAGATGACATCAGACATCAACATCAACATGTAATTATGTAAGTCTAAGCGCCTTCTAATTTGTTCGCCACGCCGGACTCCACCGGCCCATATGGAACCGGCCCTTCGGGCACTTGCCCGAATGCCCGGCCGTCCCATCCGCCCCTGAACTGAATGCACCCAAAAATCATGCTGATTCCCCTTTCACGCACCGCGCATGAGTCCCAACGGCTCCGCCATTAAAAGTCGGCCACTGTAGTTGGAGTTATTTTTTCACGCGCAGGTTGTATGTACTGCCTCTCTATTTACTTATATACAACTCTGTGGGCATCACGGACTTTCCATTTTTGTTTTGGGAGATTTGATTGGCTGCCGAGTAAAGCGATTCTAATTGGCTCTTAGAGAAAGGTGGTAATTAATTAAACAAGTATAAATTGTGCACAACTCTCGTGCAGATAAAGCGCATTTTTTTGACATCACCAATGGATATATTTCTTGCAGACGTCTCAATCGCCCATTGTGAGTACCCGCTTCCGACAATCCGTTCTTGAGGTATAAGGGAATATACCCGGTCACGATAAGAGGCTATGGTTGGTAGAAATTAATTCGTTGAGACCTTTCATTAGAGTACCATGAAGGATAAAACTAGTTCCACTCCCGTACTGATAAGAGGACAAAAAGAAGGGCAGTAGTTGGTAGAAAACGGTTCCTTTCGTTGAGACCTTTAATTAGTATACAATGAGAGGTAAAATTAATTTTTAACCCCCGAAAATTGGCTGACTGAAAAAAAAGAGAAATAAAAACTGCTTAAATAGTACATGAATAATCTTTTAAGGATTCAAGAGTATTTCTGAATATCTTTGACTTATTATTGTGCTAGAAAGTCTTTCTTAACACGTTGACTGCGTTACATATTCTCGGGGATATGTGGGTTTCTTTCCGTGGTGACGAAGCGAACTTTTGCCAAACATTCGTTGCGTGCGAAAGCCATATCTTCCTTGATTTTTAACGTATATAAGTTTTACGTATAGCTTTTTTATGGTCGTGCTTTGCATAGTCAAGTCCACTGAATTTTTTGGTACATATCTCCGGGGACATGTAACGCACAGGACTAATATGTACAAATTTAGTTGTGTGCGGCACATGCCCCCGGAGATATGTACAGTTTTGCAGCTACTTCTACGGTTATTGCATCATACTGCATGACAGAATTGCGCAAGTGGCATCATCTTTGTATTCCGTAAACATTTCGTTAGTTTTAACGAGTCTAGTTTAGGTCTAGTTATTGTAATGATTGTCCAGGCCAACCTGGGTACTATAATTCCATGTTTCAATACTAATCACAAATAATAATATTAATATTAACATGGAATAAATAAATATCCTTCAATTTTCAGAAAATAGTGTTCCTTGTAATGTTTTTTATTCGAGTTGATTGCATAATTTTAGGGTTATACAGTTTTCTTCACTTTCTTGCGGTACCAGTAGCCGGAGATATGTGCGGTTCCAGAATTAAATAAATAATAGTGTTAGCTTACAGATCCCCACGCTGCGGAACTCAAAAAATTACGCACAAGTAAAGTAGATGGGGTTTACTTGACCAGTTGCCTACATATCCCCGGCGGTATGTATAGCACTATGGTAAAGTTGCATTACAATACCCCCGCGATATGTAACGCATCAACGGCAAGTTCTTGTTTTAAGCTACCGCAGTCAACGTGTTAAAGGATTTTTAAAAGTCACTCGAAGATGATAATGTTTAGAAGACACTTCTTTAAAGATTCATTAGACTTGTCCGACGAAGTTTTGGTAACAATGAAGAACCATCGAAGAAGGATCACTGAAGTACTACAATATTAACCAGAGTTCCAGTTCCGGTTCCAGAGAACACTCCTAAAGATCAATCTATTACAATGTTCTAAAAATTACCTCAGACATTTTATTAAGTATCTTTAAGATTTTCAAAGAATTTCGGAATGTCTAGAGTGTCTTTGACCCTTCTGAGCCAGTAGTATAGTAAGGCCGATCCTGGCTCACTTTACATTGAAAAGTGCCATATGATTGAAGTGTTAGCGTTTCAAGGTCAAAGTGGTGTTGAAGGTCAAAGTGGTATTGCGTAAGTGGGGGTGGGTGGGTTTCAAGGTCGAGTGTTGAGAAGAAATGGGGTGTATTGTTTGTGTTTTTCGGAGGGGGGGTGATGGGTGAAGGCCATTGGATTTCAAGGTCGAGTGTTGAGAAGAAAGGGGTGTATTGTTTGTGTTTTTCGGAGGGGGGGTGATGGGTGAAGGCCATTGGATTTCAAGGTCGAGTTGTGAGAACAAAGGGGTGTATTGTTTGTGTGGAGGGGGGGTGGCGGCGGCTCAAGGCCGTTGGGTGTAATATAAGGTGTTAATTGGAAGACATTTGTCCATAATAACAAGAATCGACGAGATGTCAAGAGTCATTGTTCATAATCATCATCAGCAGCAGCAGCGGCAGCAACGGAAAAAAAGAATTGACGAGCTGGTAATGAAAATTAGAAAATTAAAGTGGGATGTGGAAATTTTGGGTTGTCGGCGCCGTATGGAAAAATTGATGTTGTGAGGTCTACTGGCGATTTGTGTGCATGAGATAAGGCCCAATGATGATGATGATGATGATGTACCTAAATAAAATGATTATTTCCTTGTGTATATGTAAAGTTGTGTGTATTAAAAAAAAAAAATGTACAAAGGGGTGTTTATTCATTTTCCCATCGGCAATGTCCCTGTTAGAACCACACCCGCGTGGTATAAGTAGGTGTTATTTGACATATTGATGGTTAATCGCGCTTGAATGAAGTTTTTGATCAAAATGATTGACCGTCTAGGGGCCCCTTTAGATCGTGTACATAAAAAAACTTTGCAATTTCGCGCGCGCATTAAAAATAGAACAGTATCAGTTTGTACTTCGTGGCCTTGCACTCGTTTCTCATTTATGGTGTTGTTGCTTACGGAAATAATTATGATTTTTGCGGAAATTAAAATTCGGGAATATCATAACTCAGGTACGTAACTTAGTAACAATACTTATTGCAGGGAGAAATCATGAAATGAGATTTATAATTTCCATTGTAGGTTGCTGCAACAACGCCCTGTTTCACTTTTGCTTGACCTCGACAATGAATTCCTCGTATTGGATTAAAATTATAGCCGTGGAAAGTTTGCGGCGGGATAAACTATATTAATAACAATAACAATTGCATCAATTCCGTATATTTGAAATAGGTACATACAATAATTACATTATTATTTCGTTATAGTTACATTGACATTTGTTTTAAAAATGTAATATAATTAATTATTAATTGCATTTCTTTTTGGAGATGCTGCTGTTGTGTTCGGGATGCCGTTAATTCCCTTTCCAACCTTTCGGTAAGAAGTTGGGAATCTCGGTGCTTCGTTTCAACAATGGGCAACATTTGCTCCAGGCACCGCATGGACACCATTGCCAGCTCTTGGGGGGTTGGACGGCTCGTGCCACCTGTGCGGGTCCAGCGGGGGTGGTGGTGGTGGCGGCAGATCTGTTGCTGCTGCTGGGGAGATGTTTTGGTAGATGTCTCTTAGGACATTCATGTCCTTTGCACCCGCCCTTGGTAACGAAGCTCTGTAACAATAAGGAGAAAAGCACAGTATTAAGAATAGAGTGTATGTATATATTGCAAGTATAACTTACTGAAAGTGATTGTTGTTCACGGCGTTATTGCCCGGTGGCGGCGGATGAAATTGGTGTAAGCCATCTCCCGCGTGCTGATTTGACTGGGGCGGTGGTGGTGGCGGCGGCGCGGGAATTATGATGTGTTCTAATATCTGTACCGGATACTGATGATGGCTATAAAAACAAATATATATTAGAATAATTTTTTTAAATTTGTTAATTTTTTTTTGTTTTCATGAGCAATTTTTACCTTAACTGCTGCTGCTGCTGATGCTCCTGGTCGTGAGGTGGAGGGATCGCCCTTACTTGTGGGGCATATACGTGGCTCACGATGCCCTCGTATTCTTTCAGAAAGTCGTCCAACTCATTCATGTTGTTGTTGTTGGCTGTTGTAGTGGTGGTTCTATAAAAACAATAAAACAATTGTATGGATGGTGGAAAGCGAGCGCGAGTACGCCTTACCTTTCCTGGTGTCCTTCATCATCTTCGGTAATGAGATTGATGATGACATCTCCGTCCATTAATTTTGATGGTTTATTTTTTTCTAATGCCGTTCTTAACACCGAATGTTCGCCACCGCCACTAGCACCACCGTAAGGCTTCTTGTTCGTTTCACTTTTTTTTTTAATACTCAATTTCGCGCCGCGTTTGTTGTTAAAGGAAGACATCGAGGAAGACATGGTCTTAACGTTCACGTTAATACTTATCCAATATGAAAAATCTCCACCTATATATGGGGAGGGTTTTTGATGGAGTTAGCAAAAGAGTGAAAATCAAGGGCGTTCTCACAGGTTGCTTTCCTGGTAGCTCAACACTGACTCCATTGTCCTCCTCCGTACTTGCATGAGACACTTGCGACACCAAAGCTTCCAAGACCTACTCATGCAGTAACACTGACTCCATTGTTCTTGTCCTTGAAAACGTACTTGCATGAGACACCTGCGACACCAAGGTTCCCAGACCCCACTCATGCAACTGCAGTAACACCGACTCCATTGTTCTCGACCTTGGAAACGTATTTGCATGGTGTTAGCAGAAAGCGCATGGGACACCTGCGACACACCCGAAGCTTCCTAGAAAAGCGCCAACAATAGCGAGCACTCATGTAAGAAAGGGAGTATTCATTAATGTCCTTCGGAACGTGAGCGTATAAAAGGCCTCCAATTTCCGCGATTTAATGACTTCGTCTCTGTGCATCTTTGACGTAATATTCCATCAACGACAAGTGTCTCTTTGTGTGTGTGTAAGTGTGAAGGCCTCTCGGATTTCGCGCAACTTTGCAGGCGAGCTATTTTTGTTACGTTTCGAGGAAGAAGAACTCTGGGAAAATAGTTTTAATCGTAGGTAGGTACAATGGAATCTGTTACGAGTTTAAGCAATAACATAGTTAATCTAACGCGTAATTCAATTAAATTATTAAAAAATAAGACCGATATTGTTAGACATATTTCAATAATCGATTCCAACATACGTTTGTTAGAGAAAGCAATTACCAATAACCTTCATAATGAGATAAATGAAAGCCCGATAAGACTGGAAGCGAATTTAACCCAACTTAAATATTTTCGAGCACAATTAAAACAACAATTGAAAAATATCTCGGTAAAAAGGGAGGGTTGTGGAATAGATGACACCGTCGATAGAAAAAATCATCCGCTCCGTACTTTGGCGTGGTACACCTTAGATTCTTGTTTTAAAGGCCGTTTGATTACCGGCGTCATTGTAAACTTTACCTATAAAGACCCCTTAGTTTTTCTAAAAAAATCGTACGACAGCTTTGCGCGCAAAATTGGTGAGGCGCTAAAACGATCAATGTTAAAGGTAAACGTAAGTTTGGCATGTAACTTTATCCATCCTCAAGATCTCAATGTAGATATGAAAACATTTCAAACGAGAAATGCCGTAATTGATATCGGCACCAATCTTAAAAAGTGGTACAAGGAGAACGTTTTTGATAAACTGCAAGCCAAGTTGGAAAATTTTTCCGAAAAACAGTCCGGTTGGGCGTTAAGTGAAGTGCTATTTGTCAAAATCAATATTAACAATTACGCTCCCATCAAAGGTGGTTTTTCAACATATATAAAGATGCCCTCGTTTATACTAGCTAAGAAAGCCGTTGTGAATGTACGAAACAATGATAAATTTTGTTTTCTATGGTCCATAGTGGCTGCTTTAAATCCCGTCACCAAAAATGTTGATAGAGAAAGTAGTTATCCTCATTTTGATGACATACTAAAACGCGAATCTATTCAATTTCCTATTAAAATAACCGATATAAAAAAATTTGAGCAATTAAATCACCTCTCCATTAACTTATATTGCGTAGTTAAGAAAAAAGTACTTCCATTTATGTTAAGCGGTAAGACGGATGGTAGAAAAACCGTAAATTTATTGGTATTGTCATCAAACAATCAATCTCCTCCCAACAACAACAACAACAACAATGGCAACGATTATTATCATTACGCTTGGATTAAAAATATGTCGGCGCTGTTCTCCTCGCAATTATCGAATCGAGGTCATAAAAAATTTTTCTGTTACACATGTTTAAATCATTTTTCGTCGAGCGATCTATTAGACAAGCATTCAAAAAGGTGTCATCAAGTGAATAAGTGTTCCATTCGAATGCCTAACAGCAATAACGATACCGAAAAATATGTAGAGTTTACTCGCTATTCGCATATGGAGAAGGTTCCATTTGCTATTTATGCTGACCTTGAAACTATCTTGGAAAAATGCGATAACTCGACACCTCTTCAAGGTGTAGCCACCGCGCTTTACCAGTCACATATTCCGTTTAGTATAGGGTTCTATTTAAAGTGCTCGTACGATGAGTCACTTTCAAAATTTGCGATGGTTTATTAAACAGTTACATGATATCGCTAAATGGGCGAACGCCATAATGAATACTGTAGTTCCCATGGAGCGTTTAAGTTCGGCTCAACTGAAAAGGATCGAGAGTGCAACGCACTGCCACATTTGCGAATAACCTTTTTTGGAGGGTGACGTAAAAGTTAAAGTCCATAGTCATAGCGGTGGGGGGCTCTTTCGCGGCGTTGCTCATAGTAAATGTAACCTAAACTATAAAGATAGTCAGGTAATACCTGTAGTTTTTCATAATCTGAGCGGCTACGACGCTCATTTTATTATTAGAGAGCTTGCGACCGGGGTCATTCCCGGCGAAATCAAACTTTTACCCGTAAACAAGGAGAAATATATCTCGTTCACAAAGTACGTACAGGATACTTGTATTAAGTTTCGCTTTATCGATTCCTTTAGATTTATGAGTAGCAGTATAGATAAATTGTCCTCATATTTGGAGAATGACAAAAAAACCCTTATAAGATTGCATAGCGACAACGCGAATGAATTTGGTTTGTTAACGCGTAAGGGCATATTTCCGTACGATTATGTCGACTCATGGGAGAGGTTAAACGAGCTAGAGTTACCGCCTAGAGATGCATTTTTTAGCAATTTGAAAAACGAAGCGGTAAGCGAAGCCGATTACGAGCACGCGCTTAACGTATGGAATACATTCAACATTAAAACATTAGGAGATTATTCCGACCTTTATTTAAAAACGGATGTTCTTCTTTTGGCTGATATTTTCGAAAACTTTCGCAATACGTGCATAGAGACGTATCGGCTTGATCCTTTGCATTACTATACCGCTCCGGGTCTAGCTTTTGACGCCATGTTAAAAGTTACGGGCGTGAAATTGGAGCTTCTAACTGATATTGATCAACTCATGTTTATCGAGAAAGGGATTAGAGGCGGTATAACGCAGTGTTCTACTAGATACGCCAAAGCTAACAACCCGTTCATGAAAGACTATAACAGCGACCTTGACACGACGTACCTATTGTACCTTGACATTAATAATCTTTATGGTGCCACAATGTGTAATTTCTTGCCCTTCGGCGAATTCTCCTTTGTAGAGGACATTGAAAATTTGGACATACTTAATCATCCGGACGATGCTGACGTAGGATACATAGTAGACTGTGATTTGGACTATCCCTCCGAGTTGCACGAATCTGATAGTGATTTTCCCATGGCGCCGGAGCATATGATACCCCTTAATTCAAAATTTAAAAAACTGATGTTAACCTTATATCCAAAGCGCGAATATGTCGTTCATTATAGAAATTTAAAGATATACGTGCAGCACGGTCTAAAATTAGTAAAAATAAATCGAGTATTGCAGTTCAAGCAGTCTCCGTGGTTGAAAAAATACATCGAATTAAATATCGGTATGCGACAGCGGGCGAAAAATGAGTTCGATAAAAATTTCTATAAATTAATGATTAATAGTCCTTTTGGTAAGCTTATGGAGAACGTGCGGAAATACAAGGAGGTGCATTTATTGATTAAATGGGGCGGACGTTACGGCGCTAGGGCATATATATCCAAACCAAACTTCCATAGTTGTACGATATTCGATAAGGACATGGTGATCATAGAAATGAATAGATTAGAAGTCTTTTTCAATAAACCTATATACGCAGGATTTGCAGTTTTAGACATTTCAAAAACGTTTCTTTACGACTTTCATTATAACTACGTTTTGAAAAAGTTTCAAAAATCGTCCGCAAAGCTGTTGTACACCGATACCGATAGTTTAATATACGCTTTTAACGTTCCCAACATATATGAAATTATAAAGGAAGATATTCATAGATTTGATACATCAGATTATGATCCCGAAAACGAGTTTGGAATTCCTTTGGTAAATAAAAAAATTCCGGGGTTAATGAAGGATGAAAATCATGGTCGTATAATGACCGAATTTGTAGGGTTGCGTGCAAAGATGTATTCATATGAGGTCGATGGAAAATTGATAAAGAAATCGAAAGGATCCACATCATCTAGTATGAGGGACGTTACGATCGATGATTATAAAAGGTCCTTGTTTAATATTGTAACTATAAAAAAGGAGCAGAATCTAATACGATCGAAGAAGCATGCCGTATACACATTGAAACAAAATAAGGTCGTATTAAGTCCTCACGATGACAAACGCGTCATATGCGCTAATCGTATCGATACACGGCCTTGGGGATATTGTAATTTTAGTAATCCTACCTAATACAACCATACTAACGACTACTACGACGATGATGTCGATATTCCACAACCTTCGCGTCTTTTAACCACACCTTTTGTATTTTAGAAAACCCCTCAACAATAACAACAACAACAACAATACGGATAATGGATAGCGAAAATTTGAAAATACAATTGGAGGAGGAGCTATACAAAGCTTCTATTCCCATTTATAAACAATTTTTAAAACAAGCTCTATTGAGAAACTCATCCACTACATTCATTAATGAGGTGTTACAAAACCTCATTATCCTCCCCGATGAATGTTTCGGTTGGTGTGCTTGCTCTAGAAATGTATGTGAAACTAATATTAGATTACTGATAGAGAGAAAAATTGAACTGGATAGGTTAGTAAAATCAATATCCTGTAATGTTAGTGATTGTAGTAGTGGTAGTAATATTGATAGTTTACCGTTTCATATCAAACAATATGTAATTAATTTACTCAAGTCTTCTGCAGGTGTGTATAAGGATTATTTCATATGTAATAAATGAAAGTATTTGTAAATCTGCAAAATATGCCAATGTTAATGCCCTAACATTATTTATTAATGTGTGCGTAGAAAAGGGAATAGAGTGTAGATTTAATACGCACGAGGACAATCGTCATCGCGAGATATACACATGGATATTGGAAAATATCCGTAAAGGCGAAGAGAATCCTGATGCACTTCTCGGTTGGACCTGCGGACCAGACTCCGCAATATGGCCCTCTACTCAATTGCTCGATTATAAAAAGACTCGAGAATTACTTTTAACGATAATGAGAAAAAGAGACACTAGGAAATATGTTGTATGGTGAATTACAATAATAAAAAGTAAATATTTAAGTTTTTAGTTATTTATTTATTCAAATCGACACATCATAACCTTATAGAACAACATTATTTTTATCAATCCACGATTTCTCGTCCAGACCCAACCATTTCACGTACACTTTGTCTTTCTTGCGACGCAGGACTTTTTCAACCAAGTATACGTCCGAATACTTGGCCTTCTGCAACTCATGTTCGTAAAATCCACCTAAAATCGGTTTAGCCTTCATGTCTTCCAACAAATACGTGACCGGATTTGTTATTTGTACTTTTATAATTTTGAACAGCTCACTGGACCAATTGGGGGTGTAGCCCTTCGCAAATATGGATTTAAATTTGCTAATTCGAACTACATCGCCGACATTAAAACGGCATTTCTTATTGTTGAAGAGCTTGATGTGGTTGTAGGCGTCCAGCTTTGTATCGGCCTTCACTTCGATCGGTTTCATCCCCGTTGTTCGATGTTTACGATTATTGTACTCGCTCGTGATCGATTCGATTGCATCTATCCATACATATTTTCCGCGTAAACTAAACTGCCGGTACAAGGGGTTTTTTATACTTCTTATAACCCTCTCGGCCAGTGCGGCCTTTTTCGTACTGTACGTGGAATAGTGATTAATGCGTTCTTGCATCATTAATTTGGCGAATGATTTGTTATAGAATTCCTTCCCTGCATCGGTCTGTAGATTTTTCGGTCTGCGTCTCGTAGATTTGAAAATAGCCTGTACGGCTTTTGTCACCTCCTCACCCGTTTTAGTCTTCAACCCTCGCGTCCATAGATATTTTGAAAAACAATCGATAACTACTAATATGTATTTGTAGCCTTTATTCTCTTTTGCGTAAGGTATAAATTCGGCTAGATCTGCTTGCCAAAGATCATCGAAGCCTTTAATGATGGTACGTCTACGAGGGAAGTTTTTGCGCGCCGCTTTGTGTAACTCGTTCACCACCTGCTGCATCCTCTATTAGTTTATGTAAAGTTTCTTTGACCGCTTTCAACTCTTCCTCTAGTACCGCTACGTAATTGCGAAGACTGTCTACGGGCGCTTTCGCAATCTGCATGTATTGTGTGAGGTACCCTTTATTTATGGCATCGCGGTCGTCTACTGGATCGGCGAGGTTCATTAACCGGTTTCCGTTGAGATTTAGTCTTGTTGATAGGTAGTGTTGCAACGTTAGGGCATCGTGACGTTCAATAGGATCCACAACATTACTTAGTCTCTTATTTTCCACATTTATAGTATCGTCGGTAATGGAAAATTTTGTCTTTAGCAGTTTCCCAAATTGAGCGTGGGTATGAGAACGTCCGAATTTATCCATGGCGAATGTGGGCAAGAAGACGGAAAAGGGGGTATTTATACTAGTTGACGTAAAAACGGTCGCGTGGGCTTTTTTATGTAACCTTCCTCGTACAGCTCTTCCACGATTGATATTATATCATTTTGTACTCCAGTGTTACCAGCCATTTTTTCACCCCATAAAACCTCTAAATCCCTAATCAGTTCATGCACGCTATTCCAGTATTTGTATTCGGTCGGTCGGCCGAGTTCCTTGAATATACCGCTTCCGGATTTCGCACGCCCCCTCTTCGTCTCTTCCTCCTCCTCCTTTAGTAGAGGCTTTATTATGAGCTTATACTTTTTGCTCTTATTGCCTCGAATCTGATCGGTGGGATCGTAATTGCGCCGTGCGACATGAGTTGCTATTATTATCTGCTTATAGTTATTTCTATCCTGATTGGATACTAGCGATTCATTCGGTTCATTCATAATGATCAGTTCGTATAGGCCCGCAGTACCTTTGTACCGGATCCCGTTAACGACCAAATCTTCGTCACTTATCGTCACCGGCGTCCTGCCCATCGTCCACTTATCCGTTTCGACATCATAATGAATTCCAAAAGTCGTGTCAATTGCATTACTCGTATCCCTTATCATGCGCTCGACGTATATCCGCGGTAGGTGGTTGTATTGTTCCAAAAAGGCTTGCGAACCTTGCATATCGAGTAATGAAGCAGATGATGATGCGACAGAGGATTCTTCTTCTTCCTCCTCCGGTTGATGCTCTCCTATCACTGTACTCTGTAGAAATGACGGCGGCTGTCTCAATGATGGAGTAGCCGTCGGGTGAAAAGGTCTAACCATCGGACTCATATCGGTTGGCGGATATTTTTGAAAGTAGGGCAGTCTAGCCAGCGGACTGATCTCGGTAAGGGAAGAGGGTCTTCGTCTCGATCGCATGTAATAAGGTATCGCAGGAGTCGTACGTTGTAGTGGTGACTTTCTTTTTGCAGGAGATTGGCGTTTTTTAGGGGGCGATGTAAATACTTCGTCCTCTGGCTCCTCCTTTTTCGTATCAATAACCGATGATGACGGCGGCGGTTCGATTTTCTTTACGATCTGGGATAGCGGTTGAATTAACGGTTTATACGTTCGTACAAACTCCACTTCTTTAATAAAACGATCCGCTTTGAGACGATTGTACTTTTGCTGTATCGCTTTACGCGCTTGAACTATTCGTCGTTTCAAGGCCATCTCTTTAGTATCCATGATGATGATGATGATGATGCGATCAAGGGAACAGGTAAACAAACAGGGGGAACAGCCTGTTTTTCAATGAGCTCTTATTTGAAAGCTGTTTATTTTGAAAGCTGTTTATTTTGAAAGCTGTTGACTTGATAGCTGTTTATTTCTAACTGAATAACAAACACGTTTTCACGGTATTATATAGTGATCGAAACCTTTCCTGAAACGGCCGTTTTGCACATCCGCATCCTTATTTATCACCATAAATCCATACGGATTTCGCCAACTTTCCGAGCACATCTCTCGGAACAACGGCATCGTTATTATGGGAGCAACGTGATCTTCATAAATGTGCCGCAAGTTCAAGTCGTCCTGTTCAAATAGAACAATTAAGTTGGCATTGTCCCTAATCAATTGTTTAGGAATTTTAGAATACGTCTGACCCAAGTAGAAACAATCGATGACGTTATGCCTGCCCATTGAAAAGTACGCTCTAATGTTATCCTGTTTTTCACATGCGATATCGTCAAAGATAAAAACTGAATTAGGTTTGGCCGCATTGGGTTCCATAATATCAGCGTTTTCGCTAAACGTAAAGTAGCCAATATCCTTCATCGGCTGAAGAATTTTACCCAAAAGCCTATATTTGTCCTGATTCAGCGATTTGGAATAGACGTACACGTGTTTGAAGCGTAGACCATTGGGTTCAGTTAACAGACTGAGCATCGTATTCGTTTTACCGCAATTAGACGGTCCGCATATTAAGCATCTCACACTGTTTGGAAGTAACTCGCCGTGTGTTTTTTTATACTCCACATTTGGCGTCGTATCTAGATTTTGAATGGGCAGCTTTTGCTTTTGCATCACCACCTTCATTTTTGGCGGTTGAAATAAGACTAAGAACATTTTTATCATTACATTTTATTTATAGAAAAAGTACAAATTATAGTTTCTTCACTTCCCCGGTCAGAGGATTGTATTGAACTAGCGCATCGTGCAGGATCAGACAATAAGCAACCGTTCCCGCCTCGAAGGCCTCCAACGACTCCATTTCCAGCTTAACATCTACCGTTGAATGCTTCAGAGACTCGTTTTGTCTCGAACAGTCCAGCACAAAGATCGGACAACTT
The DNA here is from genome assembly GCF_008802855.1 of Photinus pyralis. Taxonomy (NCBI): domain Eukaryota; kingdom Metazoa; phylum Arthropoda; class Insecta; order Coleoptera; family Lampyridae; genus Photinus; species Photinus pyralis. The sequence continues at coordinate 583,870 of NW_022170819.1, read as the reverse complement.
TTAAAATACAAATAGTCAAACAGAGCGTCTTGCTCATCTTTCGAGTAATAATCACGTCGAAAGTTTACATAGTTTTGATATGCCATGATGTATTTGTTGACATTAAAATCTAAATGCATCGCTTCGTACGGATAACTTTCTGAGTTGAGATGAAGTTTTAAATTTCGAATATTGATGTTATCGAAATTGGCCGCTCTTGCTTCGCGCGAAAACTTTTTTCCGCTTCGTTGAAATGCTACAATTACCCATCGCGGTTTCTCTAGTTGAGTTGAAGTCTTGATTGGCCATATATCCGACTGTGCCTGTTTTAAAGCGGGCAATTCGTACAGTTCCCATTGACGGAATGGCATTGTAATTTTTGCATCTTTATTGATTCGTTCGTATAGACCAATTTTGGCACTATCGCTAAGGGTCACGTGGGCCACCTTCCATTGGATTTTTGTTAATGTTATTGTTGCATCGTCGGCGGTGCCGATGTAGCAATTGGCATCGCTTCTAGCACGAATTAATACTAATTCTTGCCGCATGTTTACGATGACCTGCCGATAGTCCTCCATGCTCCCGAATATGTGCTTTAGCGGAATACAAACAGCGAAATGCTTCTCCTTGTTGCTCTTGTCGTAGTCTACTTGAAGAGATCCATCATCGATGGGTGACCATCCCAAATGTTTAAGACCTTTGCTTTCAGTAGACGTATATGATACGTATCCCTTCAGTGAGGATGTAATACCAGGATTCCTGCATACATCCACTTTCTGACCTCCCAACTCGTAGCGAATTTCTTCGAAAAGGAATGGCGCGAAATTGTTTGTAAGGTTGCATGTTTTTGCAGCGGCACCCTCTTCTTGCGGCTGACTCCATTCGATTTTTCCTTCCAAGTACAAGAAGCTATCGTATGTGGCGGTTATCAGCTCTTGATTTTGAATTAATATTCGTATTTCACTGGAAAGACCGTAATCCGAAGATCCTCCATATGGAAGATAAGTATGAATATCGGACTTAACAATCGTCTCGTCAAAGTGTACGCTTTGAAAGACGTTTAACGAGTCTGCTGCCGCCGCCATGTTGTACTTTCAGACCAATGGATTCCAAGAAATATTTTTCTGCTGGCGTTAATGTGCCCGGACCCTGTCCCGATTGAGAATAACTCGATTTCCGCTTATCTCGTTTATTTATAGTGTTCAGGAAGGATGGCAGCGGACCTTGATTAATACGTAACCCCATATTCTTTTAACTCTAATCGCACCGTAAACGGTTCACTTTCCCCGAAATCGATCAATTCGCCCTTTTGATTTGTCAATTTTATAGTTATATTACTAATTCTACTGGTATTTACTTCCAAATATTGAGTATTACTGGGAATTTTATCTAAGCGATAACCTGGTGGAACGGAAACGTCTATTTCGTAAAGGACTTTAGCGCGATTTCCGTTTCGATAGGATCCCGTAATGAGATTACACTCTATGTGAATGTTGGTATGCTTAATGATTTGTATATCTAAAGCAGAGGTATGTAGAACATTCGCATCCAATATCTTCGATTCGAAACCGAGCATGCGTCCTATGCAGTCTCTTTGAGTGAAATCTATATCAAATTCGCAGCTAAGTTCACACTTGAGCGTATTGTTATTTGCACGTAGACTAAAGCGACTTGTAGGAATGTGAGCTTTTATATACTCGCTTATCTCTTCCAACTCGTACGCACCGTGCGGAATTGTTATCACCTTGGAGTATACGCTATTTGACTCAGTTTTATAGTAAAACTTATCGTTTCCCGCGTGAATGTTTCTTATGCTGTTACAGCCGTAAAACCCCACCATCCCGATGACGTACATTTTTCCCGGATGAAGTTCAATAGGTGGATAGAAATCGTGACTCGCCGTATTTCCAACGCCCTCTATACTGAACGTCGTCGACATGACTACTACGCGCTCACCAACGACATTCGAGTTATTTATACAAAAATTTTAAACACAGATGACCGCAATTCGTCGTACCGAATTGTTGCTCTTGCCCGTAATTATAATAGATTTTACAGTCGCGGAAATACTCGACTATTTCACGCGGTGGTGGAATATTACCGAAGCTATCATAGTACCAAACGCATCCACCACGTTTCTTATACGAGACCCAATGAGTGCCACGCCCCCTTTGACTATCTAAATTAATAACGCCATCTTCATTTTCCCATGGGGCCGTAGGCATATTATCTCGCATAAACACGTCCCTAAAATATGGTACACACCCCTTTGCATGCTTACGTAGATCTACATCAGTCAACGGCCGGTTTGGCAATTTTTTGAAGTTTTTTTTTTTTGTAAATGCAGCGCCAAACTGCCTCCCGATTTGTAAGGTTTCAGAAACAGCACACCGCCACTTTTATTTCCTATAGCGAGCGATTCCATCGTGCGATTATGGCGCGAGGTTTCATCTAGCATTTTACGAGCGTCACGAGATGCATTAACTGCTTTGGCAATCCCCGCCGCTCCGCCGGCTAAAGCTCCAACTGCCGATAGACCGGCGAATAAAGGTATCAGGAATGGTAAAACCCCACCCTGTTTTGGTATGGGAATTATTCTAGGCACACTTACATTTTTCTTACCACCTAAACTTTTTACGGTCATATTTGCAGCCGTAACAGCCGACTTTATTATGTCAGCGGTGTTGCCGCTTTTCCTCATTTTCCTGGCTATTGTCCTACGCAAATTCAATAAACTACTGCTCTTCTTCTTCTTCCCCTTAACGCCCATCCCCAACTTTCTTTTCACCTTCATAATGGTACCTACCGTAAGAGCGGCTGCTCGTTCTCCTAACTTCGCGTCGGGAGCTTTTAATCGTTCCCAAGCTTTCCGCTCTAAAAGGCGATCTGCTTGATGTCGACCTTCCAAGTCTTGGTTATCTCTATAGTCAATGTCGTGCTCTTTACACTGAGCGTCTAGGGGATTTATGCCGGGATCGCCTCGCTTTAGCCTTTTATCTAATTTAGTACCAGGTCCGCAATACTGATAGTGATAGCCAGGAATATGTAGTTCCACTGGAAGTTTGTTTATGAGATTATTAACCAAGCCACTCCCATCCGTACACTTCCGCTTCCGATTCAACATTGTTGAATTGCGGCAATAAGTTGCCATATTTATAGGAAATCCATTCATCAAATAAAACAAAAATGCTCAAATAAAGTACGTTTATTGACATATGTGATACATAAAATAAGTAGGTCGATAGTATAATAATTCCATCATGCAAACTGTATTATGAGAATTGACGTTAAACTTATAGTTTAATACGTCTTCAATATCGCGATAGATGTTGTCATCGTCGCCCTCGTCCTCGTTACCAAACTCCATTTCTACCACCATTATATTGCTGTCTGATGACCTTGAAATTTAATGCGATAAACATTACTGTCTGGTGACCTTGAAATCTAGTGCGATATACCATTACATTGAGTTCTGGGGACCTTGAAATCTAGTCAGATAAACTGATAAACGATGATTTTCTGCTAAGACGGGAGACAATATCTTAC
>NW_022170819.1:529729-580245 GCF_008802855.1 Photinus pyralis | reverse complement strand
AGCCCCCGACACGATCTTCCTGATGGTGGAGTCAAATCTTTAAAAGCAAATTGCGGGTGCACGAGGAAAGTGGGAAGCGGTTAGTGAATGTAGTAGCCTTCGACAAGATCTGTTATTGATGGTTGAATCGAAAGTGGCTAATAGAATACTGATCTGCCACACAAAAATGCGCTGAAGTCCCTTCGATCTCAAACGAGGACTTTGATAATTTTTTCTACAGACTGATGATAGGTACTACTAATGACTTAACGGTGTTTCGTTTTTAAATTTTTTCTCTAATTATAAGATTATCTTATTATCTTAACATTATAAGATTTCTTATAATTAGAGAACAAATTTAAAAAAGAAACACTCATAGTCATTGTCTGTGTCCATCATTAGTCTGTAAAAAAAATCAGCTTCATTTATCCAACGGTAACCTAGTTATATCCGTAGAAAGTTCGTGAAAAACCGACTAAGAATTGTTTTTTTACGGAGTTATCAAATGCGCGCGATTTTTTTCAATATTTTTTTAAGAGCTATTATCAACGTTTTCATTTGGTGTATAACTTATTTTCTCGAAAAACAACCTTTCAGAATTGGTACCGCAAGAAGTACCCGCAGCGCCTTAAGTCATATAACCTGAGGCGGCAGACGATCGATTTTAGCATACTCTGATAGGGCAAAAAGGAACTCCATCGGTTAAAATTTTGATCATTCTCGTTCAGTGGATTTCGTGCTAGCTCCCCTACTATAAGTGGAGAGTGGCAGCCTAGGGTCGAACCTATTCACATCAAAATGTAGTTATTATTATATTTAAATGAAGTCTTAAATAAACCCAATATGAAACAATAAAATATTACATGGTGCAAGATAATTCATTACAGTATTCAGTACCGCAATAAAAGGGGATTCTCAAGTCAATCGGAAGCCAATGTTTTGGCCCTAAGATCGACGAACATGGAGCAACTATTATGTGTACTTAAAGAAGCTTCAAAAAGATCAGCGAACCAACAGCTTCAGGTAAACCCCGTCCAAACAATAATAAAATAAATTAAATCCTGTGTGCCCAAATGTATGTGAGATCAGCAAGAACCGTGAGACCTACTTGGTACAACTGTCTAGGATGCATGTACCAGTTTAATTTTAAAAGGGTTGCAGCGAATTTCTTTAATTAACTTGAGAAACTCAATCGTAATTAACTATGTAAAGCAAGTACCTGCTTTTATCTTCAATCGGGCACGTATTCAAGTCACGAAAATTTTTACCATCGAGACTGCGTCAAATAAAGATTGTCCGTTAACTATGTGACCCATATATTAATATTTTGGAAAGATCTTGCAACGCTCGTTTAGAAATATAAATAAATATATATACACATTGTGTTAAAATATACATAGCGTTCTTATGCCACTTCAGCACCTAACGTTTTTTACAAGACATTGCGACCCGAGGCTAACACACTCTAGCACAACGTTCGTTTCTTTGATTAAATGAAATCTTTATTAATTAAATAGTTTAAAGGTTTTCACGGTGTATAGATAAAACCTAAAGCAAACAAAGGCGCTTAACGTCGTCTAAATTTGAGTTTAATCGGTTCCTTCGTTTTTAAAACTACGTGAGCCACCAATGTAATACTTTTCGGTGTGTCGACGGGCATCACTTCGTACTCCCTTAAAATCGACGATATAATAGTTTTTCCCATTAACAATGAGAATTTGTTTCCCATGCAGCCTCTAGGACCAGCGCTAAAGGCGAGGTAGGCGAAAGGGTGTCGATTTTTGCAATTTTCCGGCGAAAACCTCTCCGGATCGAATTTGTACGGATCTGGATAGAGTTTGGGGTCGTGGTGGATGTCATATATGCGCACGTTGACATTGGTGCCCTTTGGGAGGGTGTATCCGGTGTGTGTTGTCATTTCTTCCGTGATGTATCGCGATATCATAGGCCCGCTGGGGTATAACCTCAGGGTTTCCTTTAACACCTGATCTAAATAACGCATACTTTGCAAGTCTTCGTAAAAGGTGCTGTCGTCGGTTTTGCTGAACACTCCCTCGACTTCTTCATAAACTTTTTGCTGCATGTTTTCGTTTACGTAAGCGAGATATTTGCTTTAAGTTATTTTAGCTTACCTGTACTTCGCTATGGCTGGCCAGCAGCAACAAGGCGAAGCAGATCATACTGGTAGTTGTATCGTGGCCCTAGAGATACTCAGATTGTACCCTTGCGAAAAACTACCTCCAGTTACTTACCGCAAACATAAAAGCATCTGCTTCTTCCCGAATATCGGCAACAGGAATTCGTTCGTCCAAGCTATTTTCAATTAGCAAATCGAGTAATCCTGCACCTCGTTTCAAAGAAGCACCTTTAATGGCAAAGTTCTTCCACTTTTCTTGAATTATGTTATGTGTAAAGTCGTGTAACACTTTCAAGACCTTCCTCGATTCCCAGTAGCTGGGTGTTAACGGGTATATTGGCAAAAATGCATACCACGGTCTACTAAGCTGATGAATGAATAGTTCACCGATCCGATGTGACGCTGCTAGATATTTACCTACTTCTTCATTGTCCTCGTCCAATTTTGTACCCATTACCGTTTCTAAAGGTACAAAATTTTATTACGTGACGCTAATTTATTGGAATGTATTACCACAAACTACGTGCATTGTGCTTTTCGATACGAGGGGCTCAATCTCTGTGTATTTCTTTTTACTTTCTCGCTCGATAAGTTGAGTGAATCTCTCGGCGTGCTCCTTGAAGGCCTCCACAAACTTACGCATGGTGCCAATGCTAAATGCTGGCCCTGTCATTTTCCTTCTTTTCCACCACTTCATCCCTACATTATACCATCAAAACTAGAGTCTCTCTCAGAGGGACGTTGATTTTTACCTGAACTGTTAAACAGTCCCTTTCCGACCCAAGGCTCGAGCAACTGATACGTTTGGCCTTTATTAAGGTACTTCCCGGAGGATAGCAGCACCTGAATGTCTTCTGGTACCATTAGATTAACGTAAAGGGTGTTGAGCACCAGGGTTTTGTAGATCGGTAGGGCGTGAGTTTTTGCGAACTTGTGGAGGTATCTCCATGTTTTATCTGAAACCGAATTAACGTTAGGTAGGTACTTAATGAGTGGTTGTCCATTTATAACATTCTTACTTGAACTATGCTCCCTGCTACGGCAATGGTGCTTACTGAGAAGCAAGAAATGTTATTATACACACGAATTAAGACGTAAATTCAACATTCTTAATATATTAATTAGTTTATCGTTGACATTTACACCGCCAAGTTGATAGAAAATTGATACATTTGTGCAAGGAAGTCAATTTTGCTTCAAACCAAATCAAAATATTGATAACTAACCACTCATGCCACAAATAATAATAAACAAAAAAGAAACTTACCCGGTGAAAATAAGAAGTAGGGTAGTGCCCCTAAAAAAGGATAGTGGTAAGGTCCGGGAAGTTTGTTTGTTAAATGGGCACGTCTTCTATTGGACCACCATTTGACCATAAGAATGGCTAGTAGCACTAGTAGTGACACGATCGCCATGATTATACCATTACACTAGCCTAATCGCTCGTAAATTGCTTCTTATATTACAGACAAGCATTACGCATTAGACCTTTTGTACATTGTCTAATACTGACGTAAATGATAAATGAATATGGACGATTAGTTAGTGCTACTTTTCATTTTTGTTTGTCAATGTATTGTGGTGGTAACCGAAAAATGATACGCATATTTTGTATGTCACGCTTCCTGTTTGTAACTCAAAGAAGTTTATTGCATATTTGCATACAGGAAGATGGCATGGATTATTGCTTATTATTAATTAGTAAGTGGAGAGTGGTAGCCTAGGGTCGAACCTATTCACATCAAAATGTAGTTATTCTATATTTAAATGAGTCTTAGGTAAATAAGCCCAATATGAAACAATAAAATATTACATGGTACATGATAAATCAGTACAGTATTCATGTACCGCAATAAAAGAGGATTTTCAAGTTAACCGGAAGCCAATTTTTTGGCCCTGAGATCCACGAACATGGAGCAACTATTATGTGTACTTGAAGAAGCTTCAAAAAGATCAGCGAACCAACAGCTTCAGGTAAACCCCCTCCAAACAATAATAAAATAAATTAAATCCTGTGTGCCCAAATGTATATGAGATTAGCAAGAACCGTAAGACCTACTTGGTATAACTGTCTAGGATGCATGTACCAGTTTAATTGTAAAAGGGTTGCAGTGAATTTCTTTAATTAACTTGAGAAACTCAATCGTAATTAACTATGTAAAGCAAGTACCTGCTTTTATCTTCAATCGGGCACGTATTCAAGTCACGAAAATTTTTACCATCGAGACGGCGTCAAATAAAGATTGTCCGTTAACTAGGTGACCCATATATTAATATTTAGGAAAGATCTTGCAACGCTCGTTTAGAAATATAGGTACTTATATATACATTGTGTTAAAATATACATAGCGTTCTTATGCCTAATGTATTAAGGATGGATCACTTCAGCACCTAACACTTGTTACAAGACATTGCGACCCGAGGCTAACACATTGTAGCACAACGTTCGTTTCTTTGATTAAATGAAATCTTTATTAATTAAATTGTTTAAAGGTTTTCACGGTGTACAATTTTTTTTATTGAAAATCAATTTCCGCGAAATTATTGGGGGTATCGAGACAAAAATCGTGTCACTTCATTCCCAGAGCACATCTATATAATAACCTTAATAGTTGAACGTTACTTTAGGGTGGCTATCCTTTTAAAAGACTAGGGAAAAAATCCGGAGTGGGGTCTGGGGGTTTGGAATGCCTCCAACCAGCAGAAAGTGCCCTTAGCAAAAAATAATTTTTATTCGTTATTTTTAAAAATTTCTGAAAATTAAACAGATGGACCAACAGATCGAAAAATAATGTAAACCACTCATTAAAATGCACTGCATTTTATCAGCATTTCAATTGATAATACAACAACATCACAATAAATAAAATAGCTTAATAGGTACATGTAAGTACAATAAATAGATAAAACCTAAAGCAAACAAAGGCGCTTAACGTCGTCTAAATTTGAGTTTAATCGGTTCCTTCGTTTTTAAAACTACGTGAGCCACCAATGTAATACTTTTGGGTGTATCGACGGGCATCACTTCGTACTCCCTTAAAATCGACGATATAATAGTTTTTCCCATTAACAATGAGAATTTGTTTCCCATGCAGCCTCTAGGACCAGCGCTAAAGGCGAGGTAGGCGAAAGGGTGTCGATTTTTGCAATTTTCCGGCGAAAACCTCTCCGGATCGAATTTGTACGGATCTGGATAGAGTTTGGGGTCGTGGTGGATGTCATATATGCGCACGTTGACATTGGTGCCCTTCGGGAGGGTGTATCCGGTGTGTGTTGTCATTTCTTCGGTGATGTATCGGGATATCATAGGCCCGCTGGGGTACAACCTTAAGGTTTCCTTTAACACCTGATCTAAATAACGCATACTTTGCAAGTCTTCGTAAAAGGTGCTGTCGTCGGTTTTGCTGAACACTCCCTCGACTTCTTCATAAACCTTTTGCTGTAAGTTTTTGTTTACGTAAGCGAGATATTTGCTTTAAGTTATTTTAGCTTACCTGTACTTCGCTATGGCTGGCCAGCAGCAGCAAGGCGAAGCAGATCATACTGGTAGTCGTATCGTGGCCCTATAGAGATACTCAAAATGTACCCTTGCGGAAAACTACTTCCAGTAACTTACCGCAAACATAAAAGCATCTGCTTCTTCCCGAATATCGGCCACAGGAATTCGTTCGTCCAAGCTATTTTCAATTAGCAAATCCAGTAATCCTGCACCTCCTTTCGGAGAAGCACCTTTAATGGCAAAATTCTTCCTCTTTTCTTGAATTATGTTATGTGTAAAGTCGTGTAACACTTTCAAGACCTTCCTCGATTCCCAGTAACTGGGTGTTAACGGGTATATTGGCAAAAATGCATACCACGGTCTACTAAGCTGATGAATGAATAATTCACCGATCCGATGTGACGCTGCTAGATATTTACCGACTTCTTCATTGTCCTCGTCCAGTTTTGTACCCATTACCGTTTCTAAAGGTTTCAAAATTGTATTACGCGACACTAATTCATTGAAATGTATTACCACAAACTGCGTGCATTGTGCCTTTCGATACTAGGGAGTCAATCTCTGTGTATTCGTTCTTACTTTCTCGCTCGATAAGTTGAGTGAATCTCTCGGCGTGCTCCTTGAAGGCCTCCACAAACTTACGCATGGTGCCAATGCTAAACGCTGGCGCTGTCATTTTCCTTCTTTCTCGCCACTTCATCCCTGCATTACACGATCAGAACTAGTCTTTCTTAGAGGAACGTTGATTCTTACCTGAACTGTTAAACAGTCCCTTTCCGACCCAAGGCTCCAGCAACTGATACGCTTGGCCTTTATTAAGGTACTTCCCGGAGGATAGCAGCACCTGAATGTCTTCTGGTACCATTAGATTAACGTAAAGGGTGTTGAGCACCAGGGTTTTGTAGATCGGTAGGGCGTGAGTTTTTGCGAACTTGTGGAGGTATCTCCATGTTTTATCTGAAACCGAATTAACGTTAGTAATGAGGTACGTAATGAGTGGTTGTCCATTTATAACATTCTTACTTAAACTAAGCTACCTGCTACAGTAATGGTGCTTACTGAGACGCAAGAAGTGTTATTATACACACAAATTAACGCGCAAATTCAACTATTAAGTAGTTTATCGTTGACATTTACACCACCGGGTTGCGTGATAGGAAATTGATACATTTGTGCAAGGAAATTAATTTTACTTCAAACCAAATGAAAATATTAATAACTAACCGCTCGTGCCACAAATAAGAATAAACAAAAAAGAAACCTACCCGGTGAAAATAAGAAGTAGGGTAGTGCCCCCAAAAAGGGATAGTGGTAAGGTCCGGGAAGTTTGTTTGTTAAATCGGCACGTCTTCTATTGGACCACCATTTGATCATAACAATGACCAGTACCACTAGTATTGACACGATCGCCATGGCTACACTATACTGACCTAATCGCTCTAAACTTGCTTCTTATATGGGAGGCAGAAGTTACGCTTTTTTGAATTGCTGTAACAACTTGACGTCATTGATAAACAAGTGTGTACTGTCAGAGCTGCTTGGCTTTATTTCTCGTAAGTACGGGAAATACGATTCAATTAATTTATTGACATTTAAGTGTCTTTAGTTTTAAAACTTAAGGGCATCCGCTACTTTCAAGTTCTACCAAAGGATTGTGATAGATAGCGACCATCTTCAACGTCGACGGTTAAACATTTTTACACGTGGTTTTTTTAGTGTATTCGTTCATCTGAAATTTTAAAAATGCCTTGTTTGAGACTTTTGAGGGGCCCTAATCAAAACAAAAATGGTCCCTTTTTTACATTTAGGATTATATTCTCGTCTTAAGTATAAATAGTATATTCCGAAATTTATTTGATTTTTGGAACAATCGTGATCTCGGTACATGATCTCTATATTCAAAAATGAATTTGATTTTGGAAAATCGCAACCTTGCACGATTCAATTTTGGATTGTGGTTAATTAAGCCTAAAATGGTTTTTCAATTAAATTCTCTTGCGACAACTTGTAAGCGCTGATAAAAATTCGGTCAGTACATGAACTTTCTCAATTTAGTCCATTAGTTAATAATTAGATAATTAATCATCTTAAACGTATCTCTTCGCACTGGGCGACTTAGCAGCGCTGCTAAGCAGAAGGACAGGACGCAGTGCAGCGCTGCTAAACAAACCAATATAAAGGGGCACTTACGAGTATTTACTTTGAATTTTGCAAGTATAAGCATTTGCTTACTTTTATTCATACGGGCCAATGACGCAATGGAAAGTGCGTGTTCTAATATTATGCACTAAGCAACAACGAAAGCTGTCAAGGATGATTATTTGTAATTAGTTCACACTATAGATCTCTATTCGTTGGGGGAATCACCTGCAGTTAGATCAAATACGTCATTAATGGCGCAGTTAATCCAATACGATAATAGATGTTATCAAAGTTTATCTGCGTATAATTGGGTCAAGTCGTTACCACCGGTGGTATCGGTCAGTTCCGAAAATGAATTATGTAATAACAATGCTAATCCACGTGTTAATAAACCTGTTGATCTTCTTGGTTTCTTCCTTTCCCTGATAATAATATGGCAGTACAGTTAGTGAAAAAATATACGAGGGAATTTTCTTTAATTCTTATCTAACTATGAAAGAAACCGTTCCGAGCTTCAAAAAATTACTTTGCTTACACTCACTCGCATATAAGCAAAGGCAGCATGATACACAATAAAACAGAATGTTACGTATTTCTAAATTATTGTGATAGAAAAATAACTGGTTGCATGCGACCGAATTAGATTTCGTGTTCCGAACATTTAGTTCTTGTTTGGTTAAACCACAGATTTAAATATACTATATTTAAATCTGTGGTTAAACGAACGATGCCTGCTAAGCATGCTCTACACGACTTGCGCCACCTCTGCAACCTACCCGACGGCCCGAATCGCCCGCAACGGCATCACCACAGAGTTGTATATAAGTAAATAGAGTGGCAGTCTTGTTACAGAAAATTGACTCCAATTGAACCTTGCGCAGGCCGTTGGTGAGTGTGCGCAGTAATTGACAACAGTACCGGCTTCAAATTAAATGACCCTTAAAGCAGGTTTGGCTTGAGAATAATATGGTTTCTCATTGCAACAAAAATTGAATAGAAATTCAATGTGTGGTGAATGATTTTGTTAACACTGTGTCTTGAATAAATAAGAAACATTACAATCCTTAAGAACTTTTTAATACAGTAGACTACAATACAAAGCTGGTAAGGGGCTTACATCAACAGAATCGAGAAAAGATTTTTTGAGATTCTGGTATAAAGGAAATCGTATATTTGTCGTGCGATCGAGTTTAAAGATCAATTTTGCACTCAGTGAGTATAAAAATAAGCAATGAAAGAATAAAATAAGTTGAAATTTTATTTTGGTGCGGGACAGAATTTCAGGTGTGCAATGCCGAAAACACAGTTTGAATACGGGTAGCCACAAAGTCGACAAACTACAAATGCCAATAACTCAAATATCTCAAAAATGGAGCATTGGCAGAGGGTATGGACAGTGGCACCACGCTCAGAAAGTCCCTGACAGGGCGTGTCCGAGGGCGCTGGAAATTCAGACTGTACATTCTCATGCAAAATTTGACTCTACTAAATATAAATAACTGGGCCACGCGATATGAGTTGCATTACTTCAAAGGGAAACAGTAAAATTAATAATTTAAACATTTAAGATTGTTAGATGTTCATGTTCAACACAATTTACAATTCTGATGCACTTCTGCTGTGTAAATATGGACAGTTATTGAAACAATCACATTGAAATTAATAACACTCACATTGACTAAATTAACACACAACCTTTAACTTTTTTCATTCATTATCGTCACTTGGACCACTAAATCTTCATCGGAACTCCCGGTGTTCACAATAAATTGTACATTGTCAATAAATTCATTTCTCGTAGGAATGTTATTTGCTTCTAACCAAGAACGTATCACTTCCTTACGATTAGGTATTCATTGTTGGTGGCTTATTTATTTGAACACTGATAAGGTGCGTTATCCATAATCACAATTGAGTTTGCTGGTAAATTTGGTATAAGCTGCTTCTCTAACTCTATGATTCATATCATCGTGATAATCCCCCGATTTACTGTACGACATCCTCTACAAAACCAGAACGACTACCAGCATACTACGATGTACCTCTGACCACCCCTATTGGATTTATAAACTTCCGCGATACTTCATCTGATTGTTAGCATTTACTCACTCCATATGATGGGTGAATATAGGTTTCGTCCAAGTATATAACGGGTTTCTTGTCACATTCAGGTTGTTCGTTTTCTTTTAATCTTCTTAAATAACGAGAACGCCTTACTACAATATCACTTTTTTCCATTACAACCTACGTTTGTCCTGGCACTTCTTGTATCGAAAGTTTCAACAATTGCTTGCGAAGAGTTTTCCACCCATAAGACTATAGTTGATCTTTTCTTGCATTTTTCTAGGAACATTTTAAAATAACCTTTATTTATGTACAGATCGTCGCCTACTAAACATTGAAATGGCGGTAGAGTAGGTATAATGTAAAATGGGCATGCTTAAATTATTACTCCAAAGCGTCTGTTTATTTACAAATGAATCTGAAGCATCTGAAAAGTTATTGCTGTTTTGTTTTGTGATTACTGATTATGTAACTGAATCAGGGGCGGATGGGCAACCTTGCACCGGCCCTGGAGATAAGCCGCCCGGGGGGGGGGGGCTTCAAAATTTTTTAAATAGCATTGGACTTACTTTCGTTGCCGTCTTCAATATTCATGCCATCATCACCATTGCTATCATCAGAATCATACGAATTAATCTCATTGTCATAATCAAATTGGTAGACATCGTAGATGAAGCGAGATTTAAGTTCTGTTTTTAACTGTGTCGAAGTTGCGTTGGTGTTATATTTTTTTATTTTCTCTGAAAGGAAGTTCATGCAGTCTTCGGGAAGGTCTCTTTTTTGATTAATTTCCTTAAAATGTTTCTGGTCGAGCACAGCTAGATCTCTACATAAATTCATATTTTTAGAGAATCTTCTCTCCAAGGATTCAACGGTGACATCCATTAAAACGTAGTACGTTGAAATTCTGAATTTTTCCTCCTCAGACTTTGGTTGCGAATCGGTTGCCTTTTCATCAAAAAACTTTTTTACTCGTCTACGTCGCACACAAGGAAAACTTTGTTCAACTTCTACATCGACGTCTCGCACATTGAATTGATCAGTTGCCCAGGCTATAAATTTTTTTGTGGCATCTTCAATGCTGGTCATATCACGTTTAATTGAACGCAACTGCCGAAGAGCATTCTGTATCATTGAATTACACCGAATCAGATCTAAGCCCTTAGTTTGCAGGTACCTCGATAGCGGCCCTGTTATATCAAAAATTTTTAAAAATACCTGTGATGTGATTATAGTTTCATATTTTAACAAAGCATAACTTTGTAATTTCTCGCAGTAACTCTGGTGTCTGAGCTAATTCTTTGATCGTCTTCTATTGTTTGCAATGCGGTAATAACATCTATATACAATGCTGATTTGGGATCATTAAATTCTCCGAAGATCTTGACCAAAGAGATCGTCATCACATCATCAACAATAAAATTTAATCCTCTTATTTCAGCAGTCAGTTTAAAATTTAACCAGCCCACTTCGGCAAATTTAAAAGAGCTAACTTACCTTTTTACTTGGAAATATGCTACATAGGTAACTATACTTTACGGAAAAGTAGTTTTTTTCTAAGAAATTCAGGAATTGTTAGAATTTCGTCGCATAACGCATAAACTATTTAGTAGGTAGGTATTTATTTAGGTACATTTTGCAAATTTGAAGTTGTTATAAGGATTACAGTCTACGGATGGTGAAAGTGAAAAAAGCGTATTATACTTATTAGAAAGATGACATCAGACATCAACATCAACATGTAATTATGTAAGTCTAAGCGCCTTCTAATTTGTTCGCCACGCCGGACTCCACCGGCCCATATGGAACCGGCCCTTCGGGCACTTGCCCGAATGCCCGGCCGTCCCATCCGCCCCTGAACTGAATGCACCCAAAAATCATGCTGATTCCCCTTTCACGCACCGCGCATGAGTCCCAACGGCTCCGCCATTAAAAGTCGGCCACTGTAGTTGGAGTTATTTTTTCACGCGCAGGTTGTATGTACTGCCTCTCTATTTACTTATATACAACTCTGTGGGCATCACGGACTTTCCATTTTTGTTTTGGGAGATTTGATTGGCTGCCGAGTAAAGCGATTCTAATTGGCTCTTAGAGAAAGGTGGTAATTAATTAAACAAGTATAAATTGTGCACAACTCTCGTGCAGATAAAGCGCATTTTTTTGACATCACCAATGGATATATTTCTTGCAGACGTCTCAATCGCCCATTGTGAGTACCCGCTTCCGACAATCCGTTCTTGAGGTATAAGGGAATATACCCGGTCACGATAAGAGGCTATGGTTGGTAGAAATTAATTCGTTGAGACCTTTCATTAGAGTACCATGAAGGATAAAACTAGTTCCACTCCCGTACTGATAAGAGGACAAAAAGAAGGGCAGTAGTTGGTAGAAAACGGTTCCTTTCGTTGAGACCTTTAATTAGTATACAATGAGAGGTAAAATTAATTTTTAACCCCCGAAAATTGGCTGACTGAAAAAAAAGAGAAATAAAAACTGCTTAAATAGTACATGAATAATCTTTTAAGGATTCAAGAGTATTTCTGAATATCTTTGACTTATTATTGTGCTAGAAAGTCTTTCTTAAAGGATTTTTAAAAGTCACTCGAAGATGATAATGTTTAGAAGACACTTCTTTAAAGATTCATTAGACTTGTCCGACGAAGTTTTGGTAACAATGAAGAACCATCGAAGAAGGATCACTGAAGTACTACAATATTAACCAGAGTTCCAGTTCCGGTTCCAGAGAACACTCCTAAAGATCAATCTATTACAATGTTCTAAAAATTACCTCAGACATTTTATTAAGTATCTTTAAGATTTTCAAAGAATTTCGGAATGTCTAGAGTGTCTTTGACCCTTCTAGACCGTAATGGACCAGCTCTGACAAAATATTTATTTGGAAAGTCTCTCAAAAATTCATCAACATTTTTCAATATGTGCTATTGCTGGTGTTTAAACTAGATTTTTTTAAAGATATCCTAAATACTAATTAAAAATCTTGCTTCCTGTAATGCATTCTCTTGCTCTGGTGTACACCGAAGGGGTTCTATAAGCCTTAAATTGATGTAGGAGATATCTCTCGAGAAAGAGGAGCTCTCTAGGAAAATTGAAGGTTTCCAGAAGTGTCCAACACACTTCTTTAGTTTGCCCTCAGCCGACCCAATAGGCGCATTAGGCGTCAAGAATACTCACATTCTGACTTTTTGAATGTCTTCCAGGACTCTGTATCCTTGGTTTTACCATCATGTGACGAAATAGTATGCATGGGGGATTTCAATTTGAATCTCCTTAGATTTCATGAGGTTGCATGTGTACATTTTTACTCTGTCTTGGATGCATTGGGACTCACACAAATTGTATCAGAACCCACTCGTGTTACAGCTACCACTGCAACATTAATTGATTTTATAATTGTCGCATCAGATATCGAAGTGAAAAATGTAGGTGTCATAAATATGCATCACTTATCAGATCATTGCTTAATATACTGTCACTATCCAATTAATGTTAACGTACGTGTTAATCCACATTTATATACCTTTAGAGATTTTAGATCTTTTAATATTAATGATTTCAAAAATGATTTACACCAGATACAATGGCAAAATATCTATAACGCTCCCGATATAAACGATAAAGTTTTACATTTTACTAGAAACATTTTGACTTTGTTTAATCGCCATGCTCCTATAAAAACAGTAAAAATAACGAAACCTAAAGCTCCATGGCTTACGAATAATATTAAATTAATGATATCTCTAAGAGATGCCGCCTTTAAGCGATATAAAAAAGTCAAAACAAGTGGTTCTTGGGAATATTATAAATCGCTACGCAATTATACAACTTTTGCTATTAGAAAAGAAAAGAAAGCTTATTTAGAATTTTGTGCTCGAAGTAACTCTAAGACTATGTGGAAAGAACTCAGATCATTAAATGTATATCATGCAAAGAAATCTAACAATGCTATCCCATCTGATCTAAGTAGGTAATGTTAATAAAATTAATGAAACCTTTTTAAGTGCTGGAAGGACATCTGCTTCTGGAAATACAGAATTAGAACAATTTTATAATAATTCACTTATCAAACCAATTGGGACCTTATTTTCTTTTAAATTATCGGATGAAAATCAAATATCAAGCATACTATTTAATATTAAAACGAATGCGGTTGGTTGTGATGGTATAAGCGTGTCTATGCTTAAAATGAGTTCTCCCGAAATTCTACCGGTAATGACCCATATAATTAATTGTTGTCTACTATCTTGTGTGTTTCCAGAAATATGGAAGACTGCTAATGTTATACCGTTACCTAAGATAAACGAACCTAAATTATTTAAGAACCTTCGTCCCATCAGCATCTTACCAGTTATGTCAAAAATTTTAGAAAAAATAATGGTAGAGCAAATCAATAAGCATAATTATTACGCTTCATAATATCTTACCTGAAACCCAATCGGGTTTTAGGAAAGGTTATAGTTGTGCTACTGCCCTCTTGAATATAACGGACGATATACTGTCTGCTGCCGATAAAAATAGAACATCAATTTTTGTCATGTTAGACTATTCTAAAGCATTCGACACAATTTCTCACCAAATTTTGTTTAGTATCTTGCGATTTATTGGATTTAGTGTCACTGCTGTGGAACTTATGCAATCCTACCTCACTAACCGTTTTCAAAAGGTAATTTTAAATGGAGAGAGTTCTACTTCCTTGCCTATTATAGCTGGGGTGCCCCAAGGATATAATCTAGGCCCATTACTATATTAGTTGTACACGTGCAACTTCAGAAATCATGTCAAGCATTGCAGGTATCACTTATATGCCGATGATACACAGCTTCAAATAGATTTTCAACCTGATAATGTGGCTTTAGCTAACAAATTAATTAATTCTGACATTGATGCTCTTGTAAATGTTTCTGAAAAGCACTGTTTAAAAATTAATGCAGAGAAATCCGTAGTCATGGTATTTGGGCAACGTAAAGCCAGAAACTTAATTAAACAGGATGCGGATGTTAAGGTGGCAAACTCGGCTTTGCTTGTGAAAGAAACTGCCAAAAATCTGGGCCTGATTTTAGATGATAGTTTGAAATTTTCCCATCATATTACTTCTTTATTACGGAAAGCGTATATAAATTTGAAACTTATTTTTAACCAAAGATACTGCCTAAGTGGGAAATTGAAGATGTTGTTATGTGAGTCTCTAGTACTGTCGCACTTTAATCATTGCCATACTGTGTATGGACCGTGTCTTGGTAGCTTTGATGTGAAAAGAATTCAGCGAATGCAGAACTCTTGCCTTCGGCTCATATATGGTATTAAGAAACACCATCGTATCTCTCATAAATTAACTGAATCTAAATGGCTAAATATGTATAACCGAAGAGTTCTGCATTCCGCAGTTCTATTTCACAAAATTATAACTACTAAGAAACCGAATTACCTTTTTCACAAAATTAAATTTAGATATGATATTCACAACGTAAATATTAGAAAGAAAAGTTTTATCACACCTCCAATCCATAAATCGCATTTGTTTAAAAAATCATTCTCATATACCGTTAGTAATTTATATAACTCACTGCCTGAATGTGTAAAAACTCTTAGGACTGCCTCTTTCAGACATCGCCTTACTAAAACTATTTATGAAAATAAAAAAAAATAGTTCTTAAAATTTCTTTTATTTTTATTTTCTTTTTTTTTTGTTTTTTATTTATCTTGATATTTTTCTCTTTTTTTTAATTAACTTCCCCTCCTCTTCATCTATAAATTATTATTGCCATTTATTGCAAATGGCACGCCACTTAAACAACCAATTCATATTAAATTAATTAATATAATTTCAATTTTGTACTCGGGACGTATTCTTTCTTTCAATAAAAATTATTGTTAAGTATTAGGGTTAAGTGGAAGAGCAGATTATGAAACTTCGTATTCATAAATCTGAACTTCGCCCTATTGAAGGTGACTCTGACGTTAGTTTTTTATTTCCTATTTAATAGTCATGAATTCTGTTTATTAGTATGTACAGTGTTATCCTTCAATAAATGACCATTATTATTATTATATTTTTTAATTCATTCAAAGTCGAAGAATGTATGCCCAAATACACACCCTCATAAAGAAAAAAGAACTAGCTCCAATTCTCGAAATAAGCATCTGTTTGTGTCACTTAAATTAGTTACAAAAGCAAAAATAAAAATGAAGCAAGAAGAACCGCTCGGTAACGATCTCCCGTCGTGTTCGCCGATGTGTTGCACCCATCAGAAAAACATTGGCACACCTTCTCGGCCTTTAGTACGTCAGCATATTTGCAGCCTTCATCATCATCTTTAAAAAAAACGCGTCCACATTCTCGCGTTATACGGAAAATGGAGTAGGGATAGTTCACTGAAAGACGACAATTAATAACAGTTGCATTGTAGGCGACAACAAACTAATCATTTTCAGAAAAACTCACTAAAGTACTTGGTTTTTTTACAAAACGGTTTAACTGCATCATTCGTCGGTTCGCATTCCTGGTAAAAAGGGCTATCCAGGTCTGTTGTTGACAGGGTCAAACACTCTTCGTTTTCTGTGCTATTACATTGGAAACACTTTATCCCATCAGCTGCAAATAAAAAAAAAATTGTAAAAACATTTTTCGCAAGATATTCTGCACTTACTTCCAGGAAGGTGTCGAAAAAAGGCAACTACAATTATTGGTAGTAGAACGGAACTGTGCATATCGTAGCTGGGACTGCAAAATGAGATTGTTTTTTGAGAATATGCGTGCTGAATACTTACACCATAAAATTTTCTGATCCTGTTCAAAGCTTATGGGTGTCGTAAAAAGCTTTTAAAATAAATTACATTATAAACTGCAGCAGCTATACGATTATTTTTGCGGTTCCGTTCGCGTAAACGTGTAGTACACCTAAATACAGGACGTGAGGTAGGATTTGTAGATCTAGGTTTATGTAAATATGGCGCGTGGTATCAGTTAAAGTAACTTTTCTGTTACCACAGATTAACCTATACTGGGTAATCTGTGCTGTTACCGACTTATCCTTTCGTTTGAGGGATTAGTGTTTTTCTAATAATTGTTGCTACCAAAGTTCAGTTTTAAAACGAGTCCACATACAGAACCAAAACTCTCATCAAATACATCCGTTTATGGAGCACGCAAACCTTATACCTCCATTTACTATAGTATTACCTAGAACTTCCTCTCGGCCCCTTAAGCTACAGCTTTGTGGATAATCCGCGACCTTTACCAGTTCCATGATGACCGATTGTCCTTATAACCTAAGATCTATATTTCCAGCTGAAGGTGGAGTACGTTATAATTCTCCATAACTACCGACCACCAGCGTCTGTTTTTGATTGTCCAATTCCATTAAGTTTTTGACAAAAGCCCTTGTCTGTCGCTCGATGCGTTACATCTAGCGGATAAATTTTAAGAGGAAACGTGCAGTTACTCCTCGAGTATTTTAGCATAAATTTTGAACGTTTTAGGTTTTTCTAACCTAGTGCAATTTCATTCGGAGGTATAGATCGTATCATCTAAAACAAGAATCGGGGGAAAGTACTAAATCTGGGACCAAAAGAGCCATGAAAAGCACGCCAATTTTGTCCATAGAAGCACTTCTGAGACTAGAGCTTTTACACGATCCCCTGATAGCAAGAACAAGAAGGGCTGTCTTAAAGAGACCAAAAAGTTATAAACATCATACGTATCCAAACTTTAGGAAAGCAAAAGAACTATTTTAATCGAGTCGATAACTGCGGCTTTCTCAATACCTCTTTTTTTTAGAACATTTCGAAAACAGCCTACCTAGGATACGTGACTTACAAATAAAACTAAAAGTTTACCTTCGGACGGCTCAATGTTTTTAATTCTTTCGCAGTCGAAGAATGTATGCACTAATACGCATCCACATACAAAGATCTAGCTCTAATTTTCAAAAGAAGCATCTGTTCGTGTAACTTAAATTAGTTGCAAAAGAAAAAAGAAAAAAGAAGCAAGAAGAATCGCTCGGTAAAGATTTCCTTTTATCTTCGCCGACGTGTTACATCCATCAGTAAAACATTGGCAAATCTTCTCGAACTTTAGTTCGTCAACGTATTTGCAGCCTTCTTCACTGTCTTTGAAAAGGATGCGTCCACACTCTCGCGTTATACGGAAAACGGCGTTGGCATCTGCCACTGAAAGACGACCATTAATAACAACTGTAGGTTCGAACCTACCTTTAATTGGTAAATCAACTCCAACAGCATAATTTTCGGATTCGGAGAAACTTACTCAAGTACTTGGTTTTTCTACAAAACGGTCTATCTGTATCATTCGTCGCTTCGCATTCCCGGTAAAAAGGACTATCCACGTCTGTTGTGGATAGCGACAAACACTCATCGTTATCTGCGCTGTTACATTGGAAGCACTTTATTCCGTTAGCTGCAAATTAAATCGTGAAATACTTCTTTCGCCAGATATTCAGCCCTTACTTCCAGGAAAGCGCCAAAAAAAGGCAACTACAATAATTAGAGGTAGTAGAACGGATCTGTGCATATCGTAGGTGGGACTGCAAAATGAGATTGTTTTTTGGGGATGGGTGTGCTGAACACCTATACGCCATAAAATTTTCTGATCCTGTTCAAACAGCAAATGAATCTTATGAGTGTAATAAAAAGCTTTTAAAACTACAGGATTAACTTAGCGGTTTTAGTAGAATTGCCCCTCGCGTAAAATTAGACCATCAGGACATGATATACTGAATTGGTAGGATTTGTAGATTTAGGTTTATCTAAATATAGCGCGCGGTATCGTTCAAAATAGCTTTTATGTGTTACCGACTTAACCTGTCGTTTGAAGGATTAAGGTGTTTCTATCAAACATTGCCTTAATACTACTTAAAAAATCAAGTTATACTTTGTATGGGGTTAGCTTTATTTATATTTCTATTGTTATATACAAATTTTATGGGGAGTAAAAGCGTATTCATTATTATTATATTATTATATAGGAGGTACCTACCAGAACCTTTCTTATACCAGTTATATCCTTAAGGAATACGTGTACCTACCAGCTTTCAAAGCGTCGGGCACATGATACGTACGCCTTTCTGAAATTAATCCTAGCAATGATAGTTTCTTTAAAAACCTGCGATCGCTTTGAAAATTGGTACACATGGTCTTAAGGATATAAGAAAGGTCCCTATTGTTTTTAAGTTACGTAGACTATCGAGTCAAAAAGTTTCACCCCAGGATCGTTCGGTATTCAGTTGTATCGGATTTTTATATTTGATTTTGTGATAATGGAAACTTTCCCTAAACATTTCTAAATAGTTCTCAAATACTTGAATAACTTAAAAGTACTGCCTTTTTTTGATCCCCGAAAAAAAAGTCTCAGATCGACCCGGAAAAAAATTTTCTTATAGAATGTGGCCTGTAGAATCCATAATTTTAAACAGTTCCAAGATTGGGCTACTAGTTCAAAAGTTACAGCCCTTTGAATTTTCTTTCGAAATTGGTTTCTAGTCTATAACTTTTGATTGAGAAATCTGATCGAAAAAGTACGAATTGTTTTGGATTCTACGCACCAAAATTAATAAGAAAAAGTGTTTTCCCGAGAAATTTTGGTGGAGTCGATTTTTGGTAAAAAAGGAAGGTTATACACTGCCTTTTTTTGAGGCCCGCAAAAAAAATTGTCTCAGATCGACCCGGAAAAAAAATTTTCTTATAAATGTGGCCTGTAGAATCCATAATTTCAAACAGTTCCAAGATTGGGCTACTAGTTCAAAAGTTACAGCCCTTTGAATTTTCTTTCGAAATTGGTTTCTAGTCTATCACTTTTGATTGAGAAGTCTGATCGAAAAAGTACGAATTGTTTTGGATTCTATGCACCAAAATTAATAAGAAAAAGTGCTTTCCCGAGAAGTTTTGGTGTAGTCGATTTTTGGTAAAAAAGGAAGGTTTGTACACTGCCTTTTTTTGATCCCCGAAAAAAAATTGTCTCAGATCGACCCGGAAAAAAATTGTCTTATAGAATGTGGTCTGTAGAATCCATAATTCCAAACAGTTCCAAGATTGGGCTACTAGATCAAAAGTTACAGCCCTTTGAATTTTCTTTCTAAATTAGTTCTAGTCCATAACTTTTGATTGAGAAGTCTAATTGAAAAAGTACGAATTGTTTTGGATTCTACGCACCAAAATTAATAAGAAAAAGTGTTTTCTCGAGTAATTTTGGTGTAGTCGATTTTTGGTAAAAAAGGAAGGCTGTACACTGCTTTTTTTTGAGGCTCGAAAAAAAAATTCTCAGATCGACCCGGAAAAAAAAATTTCCTATAGAATGTGGCCTGTAGAACCCATAATTTCAAACAGTTCCAAGATTGGGCTACTAGTTCAAAAGTTACAGCTCTTTGAATTCTTTCTAGTCTATAACTTTTGATTGAGAAGTCTGATCGAAAAAGTACAACTTGTTTTGGATTCTACGCACCAAAATTAATAAGAAAAAGTGTTTTCCCGAGAAATTTTGGTGTAGTCGAATTTTGGTAAAAAAGGAAGGTTATAACTGCTTTTTTTTTGCCCCGAAAAAAAATTTGTCCCAGATCGACCGGAAAAAAACATTTTCTTATAGAATCTGGCCTGTAGAATCCATAATTTCAATCAGTTCTAAGATTTGGCTACTAGATCAAAAGTTACAGCCCTTTGAATTTTCTTTCGAAATTGGTTTCTAGTCCATAACTTTTCATAATATTCAAATACCTTGCGAAGTATTCGAATACTAAATATTTGTGAAAGTATTTGAGTTACAAATACAAATACTGCTTCCATAAAAGTATTTAATTACAAAGTATTTGAATACTTTAAAAGGATTTGAATACTAAAAAGTATTTACAAAATCGAATACTGCCTTGAACAATCAAAAATTCCCTTCTAGACCTTTTCCCGAACTATCAATCGTCGTTTCCGACTGTCTTAGGTGTATTCAAGATCTCTCTAGGTTCTTCCAAAGTTTTCTCGATCGGTAACGTGTTAGAAAGCTCTGCCCTATAAAGTTTTAGCATCTTTCCCGAGCGTTCTAGCGCCTTTTCAGAGTATTTTGGCTTCCTTATAGGTCCAGTTCAGGAAAGATTGCATTGGACTTTGTTTTCGGGGATCCAGGTGCTTAAAAAACGCATTGGAAGAAAAAAAATGAATTATTTATTAATATAAATAAAAACAATCACCAAAATTGGCTGTCTAACTTTAGCAAATACTGACCAATAATATTACGTGTGAGGTACACCAGCACCAACCAAGCTATAACAAACAATTTACTACATACATCACTTTAGCTACATTTACTATCAAACGAACTGAATACGAGAAAAGGCAACGTTATAGCGACTTGTGCAGGGTTGGTTGCCTATCAAATAACCGGCACGTTACTTGACACGAAGGCACAGTACGAGTGAAATACAGAGAAAGTGACTAAATTATTTGTAACTGAAATAAAATCGTTGCACGGTCAATCCTATTCCAACGGCGAGTGCAATCTGGAATACTGCTTGGAGTGGCATCGACGCTGCATTGCAACCGTCGGTGTGGCAGATGCAGCTCCTTTCGTACTTGAAGTCGGTGTCGTAGTTGTAACAGCTTTTGTTGTTTTTCAAAAGAATGAATCCGCACTCCCTGCTTGTTCGCCAGGCGAAGTCTTGTTGTCTTGCTGTAACAGAAAGTTTCTCGATTAAAATGTTTGCATGTAAAAGAACAGTTACACTATATTCCGTTAACGTCTAATGGCAGTTTTTATCATTTTATCTCAAAAAGGATGTAAACACCTCGTTGGTATCGTCGATTTACTTTAAATGGAAACGGTGAACAACCCGTTGCCATTGGCAATTTTCAATTTTCATACTTTTGTGTACGTTTATGGAAGGTGAATGATTTATTGACACAAAGCTGTGCATGATCATGAATAGTAATCTAAGTGGACCATCCATCCCCCGCCTGCTGTAGGGCAGCCCTTACTACCCCTAATACAAACTATAAAATCTTATTCGTTTGAAATCAGCGAATGGTTCCATTAACTTGGCACCTCGCTTGGCACTGAAAGAGAAAGTCGAGTCGAGCTTTCTGATACATATTGGTCCGTATGAATAAAAGTAAGCAAATGCTTATACTTGCAAAATTCAAAGTGAATACTCGTAACTGCCCCTTCATACTGGTCTGTTTAGCATGGTTTATCAGCGCTGCACTGCGTCCTGTCCTTCTGCTTAGAAGCGCTGCTAAGTCTTCCAGTGCGAAGGGGCACTTACGAGAATTTACTTTGAATTTTGCAAGTATAAGCATTTGCTTCCTTTTATTCATACGGGCCAATGTGCCCCTACATTTTCACTGAACCAATGGAATCAAATCTTCACTCTTCTCGGTCGTATGGTTCTTCATTTCGAAGATGATCTGAAGAAGAGTACCTAAAATAGAACAAATACTTCACTATGTTGGTATCAGGAAGTGATCACAACACAATGAGCGACAACCACTGAAATGGTCAATAAAGCGAAGTTTGAACGAACGTGGATAGACAAATGAGAGGTTAGAACAGAGAAATAATGGCACGTCAAGCTTCGTATCGACTTTAAGATTATATATTCGCAATTTTAAGAATAAGCATTTTTACTTCATTTTCTTCAATGTGGATTAACGACCCATCGTTATTATAATGTTCTTGTTCTCATTGTTTTTAATATAAACCTATATCATACTGTAATACAATCCATCGACATTTACCTGACATTTAAATGAAATAACAAAGACTATACGCGATTTGATCGTGTTGAAAACTGCAAAAATTAAAATCAATAAGGAAACATCGTCAGAGACAACGAAAACAACACTACTGCGCTTTTCAGTTTATCATCAGAGGCAAATTTGCGATTCCCGGTGTATTTTTTATAGGTGTTTGAACAAAAAGAAGTCGTACGGTGCTAAATCTGGGCCGTCTGTGAAGCCATAACAAAGTTAATCGATGTCTGTTATTGTTTCTAGTAGTAAACGTTATTTCCTTCTATACACCAACATAATGACAGGACATCCTGTATATGAGAGTATTTTAATTTTATTAAATGTAAATCGGGAACGTTATCTACGAATAAGCAGAGTTCGTTTATTATACTTGAATTTGTTATCTCACTGTCTATTTTTCCTTTTAGAAATGCGTATTGTTTAAATTTGATAGATTTTGTAATTTATTCAATTTAATTAAGACACATCTGGTCAAGTTTACGTTATTTAAGAAACGCACATCTAGTCGTTTGCGATAAGGTGTTTCAAAAAATTGCGTGTTATTTCGGGGTAAGTGGGAACGCGTTTCTTCGAAGCTTGCGTTATGAAATCTAATTGTGATTGCCGATATTTTTGAAAATCCTGCAGTAAGAGATCATTTTATAGTAGAAGTGGTATTCCTTTAAATACAGGAATCAACGTAAAAAAGAAGCTGCTGCTAGCTGCGAGTTCCTCGACTGTAAAGAGCGTGTATTTTTGTTTACGCTAATTTGTTGGCTCTATTTGTTTAAGTGAAGACGAAGTACGTATTATGTCCAAACAAGCTTTGTAAGCTTTTTTTCGGTCAGGGATTTTGTTTTAATTGTTTCATACGGAATAAATTGTGAATATTAAAAAAAACTGACAGAACCGGACTGCTCTGTTATAACCTACCGTGACCAATATAAAATGGGAACCCATCACAAACGGTTGTCTAAGTATATCGTTTCGAAATTGTAATACATCATCAAGGAAAGATGTTCCATTGCTCTTGAACAAACCTCAAACTTCTCGAGAGTCAACAAGGGAAGTATTTTAAAGTCTTCGCGAAACTTTAGAAACCATGTGTAAGATTTTGTTAGGTCCTAAGAGTCTTTAAGATCTTTCAGTATCATTAAAAAGCTACAAGAGTTTTATATTGAATTTCACAGCCCCTAACGGCTTTTGAAAGTTCTTAAGGGTTTCTTTTATACGTTAAGAGTATCTAATATTCGAATAGCCTTTCATAGTATTTATGAGATTGAGGGACTAAATGCATGTAAGGGCCTTTAAACGTGTTTAAGAGCTTTTAAGAGTTGCTAAACAATTCTAAGGGTTTATTATTATTAGGTATGTAATTGCCTAAGATTTACAAAGATCTCTAAAGTTTTTGGAGGGTGAGGGTAAAATGCTAAGTTTATAGAAACGCTTATCTTCCCCAGATTACACAATCGCCCATTTTAAATACAATTTTAACCTTTGAATTGTACAGTTATTTAAATGTCTCATTATCTAAATAAATGATGACTTCTGTAATTACTCATTAGGACTACCTAATCGTTAAACTTTTAAGTTTCTACCTTATTAATAAAACATGGGTGTAGGTATATGAAATTATTAATAACCGCTGAAATGGCGAATGTCGCACGAGGGTTATATTTATCCAAGTTTCCAAGCATAATTGGCATAAAGCCAACCATGTTAATTACCGACTAATAATTTTTATGCAGTCCTTGAACAGGTACTGTTTTATGGAAATGCATGAAAATGTACCTACACCTTCAAAGGCATGTACTGATTTCATAATTGAATGGATGCCAATAATACAAATTTAGTCGTTACTAAAATTTATTACTTTATATGAATACTGGCGAGTCCAGATATTCTCTTAGTCTAGACGTCTTGAACACTCTGGATATCAGTAGGAAACTTCGACGTAAAATTGATAATTACAACGCCTTTTATAAGTAGATCTAAGTAATCAAGGAGTCAGTTTTCAGTACTATGCAGATATTTTTGCATGGTAGACTCTTGAAAACTGTAAGGGATTTCAGGGACTTTAACGACCTCAAAGACAAGAGAGAGTGATGGAGATCCAAATGGCTCTAAACGCCGTAAAGTTTTAAAGATTTTTTCAAAACCTTTAATAGTTATTTCTTATATAAGACGACAAAGGGATATTTGATGATACACCATTTGAGTGAAAGATGTCAATTTACGAGTTAGTTTCTTTTGAAGCAAGCGTTTTTACCTAGAAAAGAATCAATTTCAGGGGATGATTTATTGGAGTTTAACTGCACCTGCCTGTAATGCTTTTGTGCTTGCTTTTGTGCGATTCGCGGTATACTATATTAGAGTGTAGGCCCCATGTAATCGTTGTGTCGCCCACAACGAGAACGTCCCCTTCCAAACAACCTCCCCAAAAAACTAAGCCTCAGAACGTTAGCCTCTAGTTCTTTGGCATCGATCCAATTAATATAATTAATTAATACTGCAACAAATGATACCAATTCGCAAAGCAAAGTAACAGGAGAATATCCGTAAATCTGATAATTTTAGGTAGTAATCAGGGATCCCTATTGAAGAATACCGCATGACTATCATAAAAAACCTAAAGAGCAAAGTTACTAAATACTATAAATATAAATAAAAAAAGTTTGAGATAAATTTTGCCTATTAACAGGCCTAGGTTACTTGTTTCAGGTTTCTAACAACAGGTGCTATGTTTTTCAGAATTCTGTCGTTTTTCTGTCATTAGAGCATTTTTAACGCGATTGTAATTAAAAAGCAACAAACACTCAAAGGAGACGAAGGAAGGTTAACTTCCCTTGTGGGCCCTATCGATTACCCACAATCGCATATTCGCACACCGTGTTATGGTTGTTTAGCACGAAAGATAAGCGTCTGTTTAGTTTGCGGTCTAGAAACTTCCACGCACGCAACAAACAAAAATTATCGATGTTTTCAAAATTGTGGTAGAATAAGAGAGCATGGGAATTGCAAGTGTAAGGTTTTTGATATACGAAAACAGAGTTCAGTGAGTCCGTAAAACTGGTGAGTTGTATTACACGACAAGCCACCCATGCACCCCACTTTAGGTGAGGGTAAATGCATTATTTCTTCAGTGAACGGGTGTAGATCACCCCGTATATCTTATTTTAGATAGTAATGCCTATAGATTGGTAATTGGTTAAGCAAGATGTTATACATGCAAGAAGAAATGGACCAATAGCGAAATGGGCCTAGAACGATATACCCTGAAATGGTAGACCCATCGTTCTGTTACTGTTACTTTTGCTGCGTTAATAAAAATTGTAGCCTACAGAGCAGTGCAATAATTAGCCATTCGCCTTTCCATGAAAAACATACACATCCAAAAAAAAAATGCTAATTTGATACTGTATACAAACATATTTTCTCATGCGCCAAAATGTGGTAGCTGATGACAACTCTAACTGTTGAAAACGAAAAGCGGACTATGTTACGGAGAAATCTGTTACTAATTTGTACAGGGGGTATTCTAATTAAAGGAACTGTTTCCTACCAACTACCGCCATTTTTTCTCACCCCTTATCAATAGAGAGTTAATTTCTACCAACTATAATCCCCCTCCTCGACTACTTACCGTGATCTGATATAATTACTTATATCTCAAGAACAGATTGTCGGAGGAGGGTATTCACAAAGGGCGATTGGGACGTCTGGAAGATATACATCCATTAATGATGCGAGCGAATATCTCGAAAACGCTTTGTCCGAGGAAAGTACCCACACAGGCAAAATTTATCGTCCGGTCGAAAGAAGGTACATAAAGGGCAAGTGGAACGTTAGGACGAGACATGTATTAGTGATGTTAAAACTTTCAGTGCAAATATCCGCAGAACGGAGAGTCGGAAGAAGGTACTCTCAAAGGACGAGACACATCTACAGGCGACGTACAGACTTAATTGTGAATATCTCGAAAATGTTGGAGGAAGGTATATATATCTACAAAGGGTAAATACAATATTTCGGAGAATTTCTGTAGAGGGTTTATTCTTCTTGCATTATATAGCGTAGATTCTGAATGTATGCCTGGTGACAATAGTTGTGCAAAATTTATATTTGTTTAAATTTTCTAAGTATGTATGGATCGGTACGCGAAATAAAAGAGTGCGATATCAACAAAAAAAGAAGTTTTTAAAAATATCCTATAATCCGATCAGGCCCTATTATGAATCTAAACCATCCGAATACACACACAGACACATAAAGAAATTTTCATCAAAATCCGTCCAGCAGTTTAGTTCAGTCATTGAGTAATTAAATTCACTCAACAGTTCAATCACAAACACGTACAGAACAATTTTATATATAAAAATATCCGAATTTTTGCTATCGAGACACGGTAAAAAAAGCCCAATCCGCACATTCACCGTGGCACCATTTGTTTCTGCGTACTACGTAAAATTATGGGAAATGATGGTAAGAATGGAAAGGTACTGGGAAAGGAATGGAGCTAAATGTAAAAAAGTTGAAGAGTATGAGACTTGGGGGGGGGGGGGGAGAAGAAAAAGGGTGATGGCGGGAGGAAGGAAAGAAGATGCAAAAGAAATTAAATATTTATAGGGTACCAAACGCAAAGAAACAATGCTCACATCACAGAATGAAGGAAAAAAGGGGTGTGGCGATGAAACAGATGTGAGGATTGGAGAGAGGGGGTTCAAGAATAATTTTAGAACAAGAAACTACGTGTTCGACGCAATGGTGAGAAGGGTGCTTATGTACGGAACGGAGATACGGGGGTAGAAGGTATTATAAATGCCTATTAGGAGGTTTAAGCGGAAGGACACCAAATTGTATATTAGAGGAAGAAACTCAAATGGAAAAGATAAGGATACCGTCTGTGCTCAGGGTGGTACGATTCGAGGAAAGGGGCGATAGAGAAAGCGAATTGGTAAAGAAATGCTTGACAACGAAGATGTACCCAGAAGGAATGTGGGAGGAACCGCGGGAGGAACTAAGAGGAAAATATTACGAAAGAAATGGATACGGACGAGCTGATATCGAAAAGAGAGGAGTCCGCAGAATCCACAAGAAACTACACATTTGCAAGGGAGGATTTTTTCAAATCTTCTGTTGAGTTCTGGGTAGCACCACAATAGTTACAGGTAGACATAACGGTAAAACGGTGTGATACTTCATTACTTGCCGATTTCGTGATTTCATTTTGTGAAGTAAATTGTCTCGTAGCGATGCTACTTTCACTACTTCGTTCCTTATACGTTCATATAATATATAATAAACAAGTTTTTCTTAAATTGGTATCACGTAAAATTGTTCTTTACACTACAATTTATATGTAACCAAATTTGTTGATAACTGTAAACAGCAAAAACAACGAATAGTGGTTATGATATCTTATCATGCATAAACAATTTGTTGCTCGACCCGATATTACGTTCATTCGTTGCTTGCATTATAATCCATAAAATATTATTATTAACTATAAACAAGAAAATCAGATCAACAATGAATCCACGTCATACTCGCATTCTTTTGTATTGTTTATAGTTAACAACAAATAACATTTCATACAATGTTGTAAATTATACAATTTACGTAAAATCTATTTTCATTAAGCATATTAAGACATTAGTCTTAATGGATTCAGTCTTTCTCTGTTTACTGTTCCGCAATAATTTCAACGAGGGTGCTCACAAAGGGAAAATGGCGAAGCGCTCCATCGATATGCCTTGTTGCTCCATGACAATGCACCAGTGCACAAGTCCAGACTTTAAAAAGCTGCTGTAACCTCGGCTGTAACTGATTGTGGCTTCGAGAAAATGGAATATTCACCTTATAGTCCAGATCTAGCACCCAGTGATTATTTTTTGATCCCGAATCTCAGAAAAACACTATAAGGGGGAGACAATTTAGGGACAATGACGAACTGGTAGCAGCTGTTGAGGGCCATTTTGCGGAAAACCCAAATGAATATATTTATATTGAATGTTATACCAGTATTCAAAAGCAGTGGAACTATATTGAAAAATAAAATATGTTGTTGTTACTCTGGTCTTTTGTTTTCATGCCTAGGCCGGGAATATAAGAACGACCCCATGTATGTTAAAAATGTTGTGACTTCAAAGGCGGAACTGAGTTTACATTACACAAATATATAAAGGGAAGGATATTCCTTCGTATCGGCAGGTTTATCATGGATCTTCGGTGGCGGATAAGGGGTGTATATCGAGGTGTATACAGGGTTACCCGACATTCGTCGCAGCATACGAAAATGCCGTTAGCTGCGTGCAAATATGAATTACAATACGGCGTACACTTATATAGTAATGCAGGTTTCGACGCAGCATCGGCCGACACGTTAGAAATTCCATGGAAAAGGGAAGTGATCGTGCAGGATGAGCACAAGGAAACATAACGAAAGAAAAAAATACATCCTTCGGTTACATTAAAGAAGAAACAGCCTTCGGTAACACAAAAAAAAGAACAGAGCAGTCTAAGAAAAGAAATTGCGTCGCATCTGCCGTTATAGTATCTAAGTGTTCAAATAAGTCCCCGCCAGTAGGAATCGTGTAATGCAATCGGTTTTCAAATTCTGCAGTCACAGACATGAGTTGGGTATGAGTGATACCCGCAGAACATTCACGGATGGCATCTTCCAAAGCAGCAGTGTTCGGAAACGGTCCACGTGCATAAATGGAATCCAGGTGACCCCAGTAGAAGAAATCGAGAGGGTTCATGCATGTTGAGCGTCAAAATTGTGACAGGAATTATCCGATGAGTAATGACAAGCAGTAACGAATCCTAGTACCATCGCTAACTCGTTGACCAATATGCTGCGTCGAAACATGCATTACTATATAGGTGTACGCCGTATTGTAATTCATATTTGCACGCAGCTAACGGCGTTTTCGTATGCTGCGGCGAATGTCGGGTAACCCTGTATAGTAATTTTAATTTAATTCTCAGTCGTTGCCACGGATGTTTAGCTTATTCCCAGCATTACTTACCTTTGGCAATATTAATATTTAAATATGATAAGAAACTTTTGGAATCGCTTTTGGATACATTGCTTTTTTTCTGGTGATGGGAAAAGGCGAGGGAAAGGAGGAGGGAACATAAAGAGACTAGTCTCGTCTTGAACCTTCAGTTGTGGCAAGCTATGCAATTCTGTACTTAACCCCCTCATTAACACAGCAAGGAAGAATAGCTTCGAGTTGAAAATCTTCATTTATTCATCAACTTCGGTGTGGAAACGAAACACACGAACTTAATGTCTACTTCCAAAAGCGATTTCCGGGATAGTTGCTAAACCACAGTGACTCCTCTAAGCTCCTATATTAGAAAGTACACTTGCTCAAAAAATAGAAAGGGAAGATAAGTAGGTCGCCCGTCATTGACGTGATTCTATCTGCATTCCTCCAGAGTCTGATTAGGAGCAAGATATGTCGATGGCCTTTTGACGTCACGCGTGTCGGCACCATCTGCAATCCTTTTTTTTAATTTTTGGAATGTTCCGTTTATAAAATATTGAGCATCTTATTCTAATACTACATTACACTATACAATTGGCACATAATCTGCAAAACTTAATTATCACCTTATTACATAATGGCACCTTTTACGCGTGACAGAATCGCATTACCGTCATCGATAGTAATTAATCTAATTGGTGAAAATAGCTCGTGCGGTTCCCATGACAACTAAAATTCCTACGAGAACGTGGTAAAAAACTGCCAATGGCGTGGAAGCTACGTTACAGCCATCTGTAAAGCATTGACAGTTTCTTTCGTCTTTAAAGTCTGTGTCGGCATCGTAACACAGACTGACATTTTCTCTAAAAACCATCCATCCGCACCCTCTCTGCACGCGTACGGAGCCATCGTAGGAGAAAACTGTAAGAAAG
The DNA here is from genome assembly GCF_008802855.1 of Photinus pyralis. NCBI lineage: Eukaryota > Metazoa > Arthropoda > Insecta > Coleoptera > Lampyridae > Photinus > Photinus pyralis. The sequence goes on along the minus strand of NW_022170819.1, from coordinate 549,753 downwards.
AACAATTTTGCTGTATTATCACCACGATGCGTGAGTATGTAACTCTAACCCAGACGGCACAACGGATGAAAAAGCACATTTTTACCTCACCTCGCGTATACACTGTTAGAAGCCTGCAATGAAATTAGTACGGTACCCACCCCATGCATGTCGCAAGGGCATGAAAGATTCATAGGTTTCGAAACATCCTATACATCTTCGGTGTGGGACCTCTTATTAAGCTACTTTCAGTGCCGCCTTCGTACAAATTTAACCGAGAGAACCGAGGTATGCCACTTTGGAAGTGTGAAGTGCAATACAATACCTACCAACCGTACTCCAAATACACTCTCTTCGCTATGAAAAACTGTCTTGTGCAGGACTCATCGATCGTACACAGAAGGTCTTTTTGGAATGCCAACTGTGTGAAGCTTTTATAAACACAAAGTCATGAAGGGTTCGCGCACCGCCTGTGGTAAGGTAGCCGGTAGTAGCCTACACCATTTCAGTCTCCAAACCGATGAATATCGGATCTTTTCCGTTTTTTCCATCGTCACCTTCCTCCTGCGGTTCACCTCCGCTTCAACATCTCTCGTCGTGAGCCATCGGGCCTTATTAAGTTCATGCATTTATAAAAGATGGTTCCACAGCAAAACGCGTAACAAGGTAAACTTTTGTCATTTCCATCTATACGTTCAGCTCTCTATTTGAATTCGTCACGAAATCGAATCGAGAGCAGAGTTTTATATTGGACTGCAAACCTTCGCCCGAAAATCGCTTGTAAATCTTCATAGGAAAGTTTTCTGTCCGCTTCTGTGGGACCTCATCGACACATTAGTTATACGCTGAAGATAAATGTTGTGATTTGATTCCTGCGAGTCACATATCTTGTACCAAATTATTAAAAGTTAAAAATTCGAACGTGGTTTTACTACTAAGTCAAATGCGTATATACATACATCAAAGATTCCTTGGGGGATAAGCACCCAAATCAAAGTCCATCAACACACCTAACTGTATATGTTTTTGAGTCGCAGTATTATATAAACTTTAGAGAGAGAGACTTCTAAAGAGTATGTAGGCAAATCAAGAAAAGACATCGTCCCATTGACTTACAGAATGTAATATTTTACATTTTAATCGACAATAATTATAAATCGCCTGCAATATTTGTTTATTTTTTATTCAACCGAATCTAAAATTCCGTTTTCAGACTTGACAATTGATTTTTAACTAAAGTAGGAATTCCGACTTTTCACCCTTAAAATTCCCAAATAATTTCCGGGTTCAAAGTCGGAATTCGGGATACGAATCATGAACTCCATATTTGGTTGTCATTGGCATTTAAACTTAAAATTCGTAAACGTAAAAGGGAAGTAAAAGGGAAAATTAGCGAATTTAAGGGTAAAAATTTGACTTAAAAAATAAATACTAGTGACCCTTTGTCGCCTTTGTAGTTTCCACCCGGAACTATAACGCACAATTTCGTTTTTTAACTCGGGAGTACAACCTTAGATTCGAAATGACGACTTGTGCACCTAACGCTCCCAAACCTTGCATGCGGGGTTGCATGGTAAATGTGGTTCAAAATTCGTAGATCCCAGTATAAAATCAAAATGTTAGGACTACGAGTTCAAAATCGAAAATCGGAATCAATACGAGTTGGATCATGTTTGAAATTTTGGCGAAATCCATAAATCTAGATAAAATCAGTAAAATCTATGAATGTGTCTTAACATGTAAATAGAATGGTATTAACACCTTCCAATAGGTGTGTGTATATTTTAACTGTGAACCCTCGTGTGACCCTTTAGGCAAAAATTTGTAAATTGTATAACCCCCTAAACCCCTAAATCGGATCTCTGTACAAAGTTTGAACCGAATCCAACGGACAGACGGACACCATCACCTCCCCTATAAAGCTTACATCCCTTTGCACCTAAAAGGTATATAAAACCAGTGGCACAGCCAGGAATTGGTAGGTGAGAGATTTTTTTTATCATGGGTGTATAGACTATTTCAGAGAGAAGGGGAATTAGGGGATTTAGTATCCTTCCTGAAAATTTTCTTGGAAAATTACACCTCGAAATGGCATTTGTGACTCAAAATGTACAGTTTCTTGCAAAAAAAGCGTTAAGATAAAGCGCAATGACCAAATCTATTTATTTTTATTTAATAACGTTTGGTAATGGCCTGCTTGCTCTGAAGGCGTTAGGCCTATAGCATAGGTACGACTCGAATTTGTTTTTAGCATTGTACATTTATCAATGTTTTTAGTATTCGTATATGTTAGTACATGCAACAGTAATTATATCATTTTGCAAAAAAATTAAAACGATCCACCCTGTATATTTTTCCATTTTTAGATTCTACTAGCACGCGAACCGATAACGGAACAAATATAAAAAATACTTGCAACTTCCAGTAACTTCAAAAATGTTTCAAAACCCACTTGTGGATGTTGCCGCAAAATGACGGGCAAATATAATTATACCATATTTTATATATATTTATTTATATTATATATTCGAATAGACGAAATCCCGAAGTCTCTAGGGGGCCCAGAGTCTGAGATTTCTAAGGCACAGACAGACGGACGACGGAAAATTGAGCATATCAGCGTTACCGCAACTTCGTTGGGCTACGCTGAAAAAATATATGTACTTTAAAACCACTTTTTAACACTCGATTCACATTCGGAAACACGTCTTGTAATTCGGCTCATATTCAATAGCACTGATCCTTGAACTCGTTGAAATCGATAGGTTTGACATCGCTGTCTCTTTTGGTTCTCGAGTTAGACGGGAACAGACGGACGGACAAAACCATCACGTAAGGGGAATTTCTCTCGAAAATTCACCAAAAAATTGACTGGACGACATAAACCTAAATTTCAAAATTATCCTTGTTATTGAATAAATGGATTTTTGTAGAAATGTAGAGTCAATGGAAAACAAGTTTGGTCCATTCCCGACCACCAACATTAAAAAATAAAATTTCGTGATTTTCCCACGAACCTCGTAGAAACTACCGAACAACGTATCAGATGTAAAATTGTAGAAACCAAAAATTACAAATATACAGGGTGTACCATTTAAATTTCGAAACTTTTTTTTTTCGAGCATTAAATTTGTTTTTACTAACAATATCACCCATTATACTATAATACTATATTGTAATATAATTATACTATAAATGTTTGCTCTGTAAATGATTTGAGTTCTGATTAGGGTTCTGGTTGTTCTGGAGAGTTGCATTTTAATATAAAATTTGCTGTAAAATGTATATTTAGTATACTTCTAATACGGGTAGTTTTTGTTTCAGAACATTGGAGATCTTTGGCATTGATTTTTCGCGAAACTATATCTTAATGACTTACCAGGAACTTTAGAACTATGGGTGATCTTTTTAGAATTCACTTTTGACACAATGCAATGCAATGAACTCTAATACCAATTGCAAACGTTTGTAAAATAGAAACTAAGAAAATATGCGCGATTTAACCATTTTAATCCTCAAAAAACGAACATAATACATTACACAGTTATTGAAGAAGGAAATCAAAAAGCCACATTCGCCGGATGCATTCCATAAGAGCTCAATAGCCCTCGATAGCCAACTAAGCGAGAACCGAGGAAGTGTTGGACATTGAATCCCTGGTTAGACTCAATATTGAAGATCTTCTCACGTGGATTATATTATTAGTATGCCAAATGACACAAGAGCACTAAAGCAGGTTAGTAACAAATTGAACATTGGTTAATATGCGTGAATCTCCAACTAGGCCTGATAGGTAAGTGCAAGCCGAACAATAATTGAATTTCAAACGTCTCTGGTTATGCCATTATGTATGTGTACTTACGTTTATTTTCTCTCGTATTACTAAGTACTTAATCGTGTTAATAATAAACTAATAATGATCGTTTAAAACAATTTTGAACTCATCATCACTTGACACAAACAAGCGTCATAACAATTTTGAGATAACCCCTAGCCGTTTTAGAGATAACTCCTGGAAAAAAGGACATGCACAATGCGTTAATTGCGCGTTCATGTAACGAGTACGTTATTTTTGGTAATTAAACGAATCACTTTGTTGTACTTACGGGAGTATCGATTTTTTCTACAAAACGGCTCCGGGCCGCCAGGGATTTGCTCGCACTCTTTCAGGAGGGGACTGTTGACGTCTTCCGCAGTCACATCCAAGCAAGCTGGGTTCTCGTACGTGTTGCACTGGAAACATTTGAGGGCGTCGGCTGCAAATGAAAATTCGTCAGTTTGTCAAGTTTTTGAACCCGGAATTTCTTCAAGAGAGGATAAAGATCATCGGTTATCTTTGTAGATAGTAACTACTCAACTACTACTTATGGCTGGCACTACATAGGCCAATGTGCGACTAATTGGCAAAGGGGCTTCTCAAGGATTTGATGTAGGTCCGACACCATTTAATATTTAACGTCTCCCTGTGTCACTGAGATAAAGTATTTGACCCAATTTGATTACGATATATCGAACATACAATGAACTGGACAGAAACAACCCCGTAAGGTGTATTCGAGGGTGTATTGTGAAAATGATGTACTTATGTGTGAAGATCTCGAGGATCGTTCGGTCAGTTGTATCGGATGTTTGTTAACGAACAGATCAGGATGTCAATTCAGTAAATCTGAGCACCAGCAGAGCCCTTTTGACCAAGCATTTGCTTTGCTTTGTTTGAAGTCCACGAGGAACGGAATTATTATCTACATGATATCGAAATTTTTGAACATTCGATAATATTGTATCGGCCTAGTGTTTATCTAATCGGTATCTCTATCAGTAGATACCGAGGTAGATACTTGTATAAGATGATTGCAGATCACAAAACCTTTTTTAAGAGAGCTCTATTTCTTTGATTAACTCTATTTAATGATTTTCTACAGCCACGCCGCGATTATTCAGCTTCTCCAAACTGAACGTCAAGTGGGCCAAGTCCCATGGAAAGAAACCGTAAAAAAATTCTAATGGATGTTTAGATATAGAAATTTAATCTCCGCCTTCGTAATTTTAATACATTTTGTTAATGAGATAGCGGACAAATTGTGACGTATTATTCGCCCATTTGGCCCTTGGGGGTGTTAACTTAATATTAAGCTAGAACCCCCCAGAATGGGTAAAACTTACAGAGCTTTATACAACTTTTTGTTAACCATGTGATAACAACTTCTACATTATTTGCTTAATAAGATACAAGTTTCTAATTAATTAGCTTTACTGATAAATTGTGTAATAACAATTTACAAAGCCACCTATTTACGAGAGTACAGAGTCATAAATAAATTAATTGCCGCTATGGTTTTAATACTAAACGACTCCAGATATTAATTGCTTACCAAATTGCCGGTTTTAAACTAATTGCTTTAACTAACCGTTGGGGGGTGCCAACTACTCGTAAAATTAAAGTATCCCCGAGAGTATCGCTATGGTTCTATGATTTTATTAGTAAACCACTTTCAATATAACGTATTAACTAACTGGAAATTATTTAGCGGTGTCAGTTACTCGCAAGCTAGATTAACATTTGCAATTTAGTAAGCGAGTTTAAGGCACAATACTCAAGCAAATAGTTGGCACCCCCAAACAGTTTCCATTTATAGTAATTAATCCTACACTTGCAATTTAGTAAGCAATTAATATACAAAGTGGTCTACTCTGTGGTCTAGTTTTAAAGCCATACGAGCAATTAATTTATTTGTAGCACTTTACTCTTGTAAATTTCTAGCACTTTCAACCGTAAATAAACAATTAAATTTACGTTACACTATTAAAAAAATATGCCCCCTTTGAATTATGGAGAAATACGCCACTGACCACAAAGTTAAGGTACGTAGATTGATAACAAACTTTTAATAATTTTTGATACCATTAGAGAATGTTGTTTTGAAGATTTCCACCCCGTATAAAATTTAAAGAATCTAAAAATGTGTTCCATTGCGAATAAGTCGAGGGGTTAGTCAGTCCAAAAACAAAAGACCACCTGTGCAATATTGCACATATAAATGTCGCACTGATTACACACATATTTCACACATTGTACAAACCTTTCACAACTAATCCACGGACATTGCAAATAATTATCCACTTGCATTACATGTTCGAATTCTTATTCGTATTTTGTTTATTTAATTTTTAAGAATTTATGTGTTGTAGGATAAGGGAATTATTTATGTCGTTTTTGTAAATGTTTATTTCATGTTTTTCTCCGGTCGTAGATAAGAGATGCGCTTATTGCTAAAAAAATAATTAATTTTGGAAATAGATGTTTGTCGCAGATGCGCGTTTAGATAAGAGAATTTTTGTTTATTTTAACTAGAGAATTAGGAGGTGGAATCGAAGTTGAGACAAGAGAGAAGGGGAATGTGTTTTGACCGTTAGGCGGAGCCGGGTCCATTTGTTGGAGCTAGCTCGAAATCCACTGAACGAGAGTGATCAAAATTTTAACCGATGGAGTTCTACTATTCTACTATCCGAGTATGCTAAAATCGATTGACTGGCGAGGTCATATGACTTAAGGGACCGTGGTCCCTCTTGCGGTACCAATTTTAAATGGTTGTTTTTTTGAGAAAATAAGTTATACACTAAATGAAAACGTTGATACTAGCTCTTAAAAAATATTTTTAAAAATCGCGAACATTTGATAACTCCTTAAAAAACAATTCTTAGTCGGTTTTTCACGAACTTTCTACGGATATAACTAGATAACGGTTGGATGAATTTTCCACATATTTAAATTGACCTCTACGTTGATATCTCCGTTGATATGAACGTCTATTGTTCTGTCGTTATTTTTTTAGAATACTTGACATGATTAGTGCTTTTAAAAGATAACAAACCATCAAAACGTGTCAAATTCATCTATTCTGTATTCGTCTTGGTTTTTTTAATTAATTCATAAGCAGACTATCCAAATTCGAATTTGTAAGTATTTTAAGACCTTTGAAATAGTGATTGCAATCGACGGGTGCTGTGTGCAGATTATGATTTGTGGGGGAGCGGGTGTGAAGGGTAAAACAAATATAAACTTTCCATTAAATTTCGTCTTAGTTTCCTAAATGGATGTACGAGTGGATGTATTTGTGCAATTTTTGTTCTTTTATCAAAATTACATACTATTACCTATTACAATTGGTGGGATATTTTCGAAGAGTAAAGTGCTACGCAAAAAAGTATAAAAAGTGTAAAAGAATTCCATCAGAAGAAAGTATTTTTCAACTCCTTCGATCTCGCCTTCGATTGACATACTCCAAACTTTGAACTCGAGTTGAAAAACTCCACTTTCCTCTCTAGTTGTACAAATAACTATTTTGTGAAACTACTTTAGAAACAACTACTTTCTCGACTACTTTCGCCTCTAAAAAGGATGAAGAAAATGTGATTTTCTTCTCTAGTGAGGAAAGTAAAAAACAATTGCTGCGTTAATCTTAATAATGACATCTAAAATTTTATCGTTTTTTTGTTGTCAATCATATTTCTGAGATTTCGAAATATGCGAACAATCGCCATTTTTTTCTTGCTGAATTTCCGCACGTGTGGACACATATCGCATTAAACTGAAGACTCAAGCTCCTATTTTATCTCGTATTTTTTTATATATGTTGCGGATAAAGTGTCTACTTGGCTAGTTTATAGGCGAGTTTATAGATTACCTGGATAGTATGTAAACCGAGATGTAAACTATCCAAACGTATGGTTATTTTGGTGGGAAATTATCGTTTCGCTAAAATAACTACGAATATTGGTTGGTTTGTATACTCGTTTGTATACGATCCAGTTAATCTATAAAATATAAGTAGGTACAAGATTTATCGTCAAAGTACAAACCACAAGAAAATAATCCTCAAAATTATCTCTATATAACGGGTGTCCCAAAATTAACGCAAGATTTGAATTTGCCGTCATTTGTGCGGTGAAGTGTTGGCAACCCTGAAAAAAAAGCAATTTGACAGCTAACAGTATAGGGTTATTAAAAATGGAGCGTTACACGATAGAACAACGTGTCTTCATTATTAAAGAATATTTCAAAAATAGTGAAAGCTTGGCGGCTGCAGTTCGAAAATTTCATACAAAATATGGTCGGAATAGTGTTCACATTCGAACGGCTTGTTTTTGGACGACCAGTGTGTTTGGCGTCTCCGAGGGCGTCTCCAACGGATCCAGTCTCCATGAATTTTTCAATTAATCTCTTCACAGTTGACGAAGTTAAAACACCGACCATATTTTGTATGAAATTTTCGAACTGCAGCCGCCAAGCTTTCACTATTTTTGAAATATTCTTTAATAATGAAGACACGTTGTTCTATCGTGTAACGCTCCATTTTTAATAACCCTATACTGTTAGCTGTCAAATTGCTTTTTTTTCAGGGTTGCCAACACTTCACCGCACAAATGGCGGCAAATTCAAATCTTGCGTTAATTTTGGGACACCCGTTATAAAAATGAACCCGTTTTTTCTGGTCACGCAATAACTTTAGAACGACTTGACCGATTCCATTCATCTTTTTTTTTAAGTTTTCTAATACTGTGTAGAAGGTCATTACGGCAAGAAAAACTAAGAAAATCGCTCAGAAAATTGGAAAATTGAAGAAAACTTAAAGACTATTTAAACATCACGCGTTTGACGGTGCGACGGCAATTGTTTTAACACCTACATCGATCGGCAATGGATCGGCATAATATATCCGTCAAAAAATTAATTTATTCATATCATAGTGTGCTGTCAATTCGATCGGATAGTTTATCCAGATTTCAGTGAATTTTTTGAGAAGTTTCGAAGTTATTTCACCGCAATCACGCCTTTTATATTAAAAGTTTGATATACCTAATATCCATTTTTGGTAAGTGTTGACAGACTAAACATGTGGTATACACATAGTTATACAGAAACAATAAGGGAGTCAATTTCTATTTTCACTTGAATTTTAGTTTTTTTAAGATGCTACTTATTAGATGTACCAACATATAAAATTTAAAAAAAATTTCCTAAATCCTCGCCTAAATCTAATAGTACCAACTTAGGTCGCAGATTTCGTAATCCTACAAGTCAAACATATACCGGGTGGTGCTCGGTAAGTAGGAACATAGGAATTTAACATGGGAAATTAGTTTTACGCACTATCCTACTCTCCAGCACATTTTACAGAAAAAACTGGTTTAAAGTTGTTCAGAATTGAAAGGTGCATACAAACTGTTTTTACATGTTTTATTAAGCTTTTGGTACCTATACCCGCAAATTTTAAAATAACCATGACTTTTGTTGTTTTATGAATTGCTACTAATAACAGAAATGTTGAAATTTATTTTTAAATTTGCGGGTATACCAAAAGCTTAATAAAACATGTAAAAACAGTTTTGTATGCACCTTTTAATTTTGGACAATTTTAAACTCTACAGGGTAGTATGTACCTGTGCTAGCCACAGCAAATTTTTTGTTATTATTTATTTCAGTCCGAATTGAATAGCTAAGAAAGATGACAATGTCCGTCGGGTCAGCTAGTATAATTATATAAATTAACCAGAATTGTTGGCTAGTTCACAAACTATCTACAGTAGTTGGCTGAAGTGTGAACTAAATATTTCTAGTAATACATACGCTAATAACTAATGCATTGGTTAATTTATTTTCTTTATTAAGTACTTATTACTACGAATATTGTTTGTGAATTAGCCAAAAATTCTGGTAATCTGGTTACTTTATACCTACTCGTATAATTTCCTTGTGGTTTGTAAGTACTTTGGCGATAAATCTTGTATACTTTATAGACTAACTAGATAGTATACAAACCAACCAATATAAAATATTCATAGGTAGTTGGTGAGTTGGTGAATCAATGGTTTCCCATCAAAATAACCATACCTACGTTTGGATATAGTTTACATACTATCCAGCTAGTCTATAAACTAAACAAATACACTTTTACACAAAATTGCGCAAACAATTCGCGGATACCCGTCCTCATATTCCACGTATCCAAATAAACAAGTCGGCATCAAACTTTAGGTATAAGCCGTATAATCAAAAATGCCACCAACTTGAAAATATTTTAGATCAATCCCTCTTATCATCATTATATAGCACACTTTTAAAATGTCTTCCTTTCGAGATCGGCATTCGTCGTGGGACACCCTGTAATAGTTTACCCTCGACTTTACCTAATTTCTCTTTAGTCTTATCCTATCCTCTTCAATCCTCCTCTTATCCAGTGAGATAAAAACTAAAATCCGGCCGGCGATTGCTTCGACATTTGGCGAGTGGGGAAGTGCGAAGATGTGCTTACAATATTGAACTCGCAATAGAAACAAGACGACTTCGTTGTGCGATGCGAGCTTACAAGTCTGGAAAGTTTAGTGTTAATCGCGTTTTCGTTCTTCTGCTTTTGTGAAGGTAATCGGACTATTTTCTTTATTTTATCCTTATTATATAGGGTGCATTTTCAAATTGTTCTTAGCATAGGACTCTTGGTCGCGAAGAATAAAAAGAATGTGGAAAGCGAGGTGGAAAGTATTGCAATAGGTACATATTATTCAACTCAAATTAATGCGTATTTAGTGCAACGCACTTAAATGCTCGATTTTCCTGGGTGTAAGTATCTACAATCTACCTGTATATCTGTGCCGGATCTGTGCACTTTGTCCCTAGATTACCAATCGGAATTTCGCTATACGTATTGTATTTTTCATTTTCATTATGAATGATCGTCGAATAACCAGAGGAGAATAACTCAATGTAAGATCTGTATGTAGATCACTCGAGCTTTTATTCATTTTTAGAATTTGAAACTTTAAAGCGCGATTTCTTGGTAACTAATCGATCGATTTAAAAAAATTATTGTAGAAGTATTGAAATCTCCTCGTCCCATCCAAGAATTTGTGGCGAGGCTGTAACCACTAGCACAGGGTGTCAGTAAGAATTATTATAGCATGAAAAATGCCCCCGTCCTCGATTAGAAAATCGACCGGTTTCAGATTTTATCAAAAAGTTATTTTGCCGAGCGTGGGGAGGGGGGCCTACAAATTTTCGTTGTAAAACCGTCTAGGACCGTGTAGGGATAGTTTTTGGTTGACGCCACACATTTTGTTTTTTATGGAAATCATAATCTGCCACTTCTTTAGACGACCCCAAAAAGTTACCCTTGCATATACCACTTAAATACTACCGTTGGTGTCAATTATATTGAAAAATTTAACTAGTAGACCACGGAAACAATTGATAGGATGTCTTTTGTGTTTAAAGGCTGATTCTCACTTGGCGACGCGACGCCGTGTTGATTCCCATTTAGCGTAGCGACGCGACGCGGCAACAAAACGTTGCTGACGACGGCACCTGTCACTACTTTACCTACTCCAAGCCGCGCCATTCCGTAGAAGGTATTTCGATATGTTCTTCAAGTTACGATGATGATGTGTTTGCCCTGGCACTTGCCTTACATCTCGCCTTACATAATGAAGAGAGGACGAAGAAGAGAAGAAATGAGACTGAAACGTAAATTTTGGATTCATGAAATATGGAAACAAACTAGAAGAAGGCTTGTACCATTTAGTATAGGGAAGACTTGTAGAAGATGAAGTAAAATTACATAGATACCTACATGATAGTAATTACAGTCAAATGTTGGAAGCAACACTTTGTCGCTGCGCGTCGCGTCGCGAAGCGTCGCCAAGTGAGAATCGGCCTTAATAAGTACTAAAAAAATTAAAAAGTTAAAATTATTTATTACTTAACATTTTTCCTCGCCCTTTTCTGTCTAAAACACGGCGATTAGAAACAATCATTTGGCTGTTACTGACTGCAACCCATTACTTTTATCTGAATGAATTGATTTTCACTCACATTTTGATAACGACGGAGGCGTCTACCGTCGCGTTTTCCAAAATAGCTCTCGTTCCAAATTATTTTTGAATAGGTTTCAAATTTCCATCAATTATGGCAATAAAAAATACTTGGTTACACTATCTATGCAATCAAACCTTCAGTAATAGGTACTTTCTCACTTGTCTTTCCGTAGTTAACTCTATTATGAGGTACCTAGATAATGTAAAGATTACAATGCATTTCATACGTTACTTTCGGTAAAAAAATAGAAACGTGGGGATTACAGAACTGTCGACATTGAAATATTATGCAACGCCCGTAATAGAGACGCACCCTGTTTGCGCCTCGCCCTTATATTTGACCTTAATTTGCTAAAAAAAACTATTGATTTCAATTCAAATCAAAGAACCTTCTCTTGCGGATTTTTGTGATTAATACACCTATTACTTGGTTCCCTAGATATTAGACTGTGCGAATCGATTCTTAGTTACCCGAAATTTTAATAGTATACAGTTGCACGTGCCGCCTTCCCCTACCCGACGTGCTCATGGCGCCGCCACTGTCTGCTACCAGTTGCCGATTTCAATATTACTGTTTACCGAATCTAATCTCATCCAAAAGATAACCTTCGTCTATTTCTGATTGCAAAAATGGTAACATTGTCATACAATGGCGGCATTACATCGTATCTAACCATTCAGGAAATGTAACCGTTACTCTAACCCCTACCCGACAGGGGGTTTGTGAAGTATTTGTAAGCAAAATTCACAAACAAAACTTAAAGAAGCGTAGGTAAATAACTTCTTTCTTACCGTTTAAAATGCACGAAAGTAAAACACTAAAAAGTATAAATAAAACACTATTTTCATACATCATGAAAGTAGAAAAGTGAACTCCAAACTGACGGAAAACCCACTACTTCACTTTTATTTATAGAACCGTACTGATAAACGCCGCAGAGTAATTAAGTGACTTAATAATTAATTAATTAGATAAAAGTTTGTTTGCAGAGTCGGTGTTGGGCGAACAACGAGCGCCTCTTCCTCTTTTAAGTACCTCGCCGTAGGAAGTTATGTCGAGAACTGGATTTTGCCCCACACAACTTGGCGACAGTCGATTGTCCAAGATTAGTTTGCTGTGTAATCAAGTGCGTTTAGCAATTACTTTCAATTGCGTTGCGTCATATTGATTAAAAACGTGCAAAAATTTCCCAGACTCGAACGGGGTTTCGTTTCGAGGGAATGTGCGTCACGAGGTCGTCGCTCAAGTGATAATTGAGAAAAGATCGGCGAGATTATCGTATGAGAATTAGTGGAAGTCGGCTTGAAGATTGTACAGCGCCATCTGTTGAGCGAGTAACATCGGTCCAACATTATATCCAGCTGCAGCCCCTTAAACTTTGAAGGTTTTTAAAGAAAGAACCATCAGGGGTACTCCGTAATGAGCCACGTTGCGGACTCCAAAACCAACTGCACTGCAATCGACTTGAGTTGACTGTCTTCTACAGTTTGCTTGCAGGGATGGATTTATGCATAGAGCATAGACCAAACCCTAGAACAGCAAAGTATAAAGATCTTCGAAAGCATATTTTCGTGTATTGTGTTACATTTGTCAAACGTGTTATGCATATGCTTATTAAAGTTTGAGAGCTGGCTTTAAAAAAGCCTGTGGGTGGGAGTCCAAACGTTCGGAGCCTTGAAAAACGACATTTGAATATGATATTCCATGTACTACAAGAGTTACAACCTTCGCAAAAGGTGTAGGTTATATCGCAAAGACGCGAAGGTGGTGATTTGTATGCTGAGTGAAGGGGTTGCTTGTAGATCCTGTAAATATAATTAATCAAGAAAGCAAAGATACGAGAGTTACAACCCTCTCGATTGCTGTAGAGGTAATAAGAGTTTGCATTATAATTTCGCAAAGACCCGAGGGTAGACTGTGAAGATCTATATGAAGAGTGAGGGAGTAGCTTATAGATCCGTAAACATAACAAATCATAAAAGCAAAGATATTGCGTGTTCTACAAGAGTTACAATGGGTGTAGGATAAATAAGTAAGACTGGGTTTCCATGATAATGTCGCAAGACGCGAGGGTGGATATGCGGAGTTAGGGGGTTGCTTATAGATACTGTAAACTTAATCAATCAAGGAAGCAAAGATATTCCATGCATGACAGTGGCTACAACTCTTCCAATTGGTGTAGGGGAGAAAAGGGCAGAGTTCCCTTAATAATTCCGTAAAGTCACAACAGCAAAGACTGAGATCTGTATGCTCAGTAAGAGGGTTGCTTGTAGATCCTGATGTAAACATAATCAATTAAGGAGGCAAAGATATTCCATGAAATACAAGAGTTGCAACTCTCCCAATGCGTTTAAGCTTTGGAAGTAAGTCAGAGTTTCCGTAACAGTTTCGCAAAGACACCAGGGTGGAGTGAGGGGATTACATGTAGATCCTGTAAACATAATCAATCAAGTAAGCAAAGATATTCCATGTACTACAAGAGTTACAACCCTCCCAATTGGCGTAGGTGTAATAAGTCGGGCAGAGTTTCCTTAATCATTTTGTTAAGCCAAAACAGCACTGGGTGAGATCTGTATGCGTATTGAGAAGCAAAGATATTTTACTTACTACGAGGGGTACACCCTTGTCAATGGGGGTCAATACGTATGACAGATGTAACGGTAGCGCTTAGCGGTTTAAAATTTTTCGAATTCGTATGCCATGTACATATGTGAAGTATAGGAAAACTTACATATGTACCGCTTCATACGAAAGATGAACGCGAATTTAGGAATAATGATCAGTAAGCGATAGAACAAGCGGATTTAGAAAAAGGCGGAATGTTGCCGCTAGCTGCGAGGTTGCATAGAATCGTTTGGAAGCAGGTGTAGGGGAATGAATTACGGACAGATTATTGAATCGTGGAAAATGTTGGTAGGTTTTTTTCTAGGGTGGAGTCGACTATTGTGGCACAGGTAAGTCCATATGAGTAGCGGTTGCCTACCCACTCATGCGCTAACTATATTGGTTTGATTTTTTTTAATGTTTTAGCTCCAAAGTGGGTAAGTAGTACAAATCAGATAAAGTCTTTGCACCTAAATTCAGTAAGAACATCCCTTTGTCGTGGAAGAAAGGGTTTAAGGTATTTGTTACACACAGATCTTGGATTTTGAACAGATAATAGGTAATAACTAGGGAATGCAATACCGGGATCGCGGGATCCCAAAATACCGGGATCCCGCACCATTTTTGCGGGATTAATTCCGCACATAAATGGAGCGGGATCCCGCGGGATTTGCGGGACTGAGGAATTTGTCGACCAAGGGGACGACCCTGTTTGCTTTGTTAATGAAACGCATAACGGAGAAATTATTTTTAAAATAATTGTTAAACTTTTTTCGTTAAAAATGTACTATGATTTTTGAGGTACTTTAGAAGTTTACCTTTTTATGCTTTACACTAAACTTTACAGGTGATTTTTTTTAGTTAGATTGAAGGTACTTTTTTGTTGAATATTGTGATAATTAGCGATTTATTTTAATACAGAAGTTAACCGCACAAAATTGCTTATTTGCCAATTTATTTAAAATTTTGCGGGATCCCGCAAATACCGGGATCCCGCGGGATTAACATCTAACGATCCCGCAAATACCGGGATTGAGATTTTGCTGCGGGATTGCATTCCCTAGTTATAGACTGGAAACCAATTTCGAAAGAAAATTCAAAGGGCTGTAACTTTTGAACTAGTAGCCCAATCTTGGGACTGTTTGAAATTATGGATTCTACAGGCCACATTCTATAAGAACATTTTTTTTCCGGGTCGATGTGAGACAATTTTTTTTTTTGGGGCTCAAAAAAAGGCAGTGTATAACCTTCCTTTTTTACAATAAAAACCAAAATTTCTCGGAAACACTTTTTCTTATTAATTTTGGGTGCGTAGAAATCAAAATCAATTCGTACTTTTTCGAACAGACTTTTTAATCAAAGTTTATAAGACTAGAAACCAAATTTCAGAAAAAAAAATTCAAAGGCTGTTATACTCTTGAACTAGTAGCCCAATCTTTGAACTGTTTGAAATTAATGGAATTCTACAAGCCACATTTCTATAGAAAATGTTTTTTGCGGGTCGATCTGAATATCATTTTTTTTTGGGGCCTCAAAAAAAGGCAGTGTATAACCCTTCCCCTTTTACCAAAAATCGACTACATACCAAAAAATTCTCGGGAAAAACACTTTTTTCTTATTAATTGGGTGCGTAGAATCAAATCATTCGTACTTTTTCGAACAGACTTTTTAATCAAAGTTATAGACCTAGAAACCAATTTCGAAAAAAAATTCACAGGGCAGTAACTCTTGACTAGTAAGCCCAATCTTGGAACTTGTTTGAAAATTAAGGATTTGACAGGGCCACAATTCATAAGAAATGTTTTTTCCAGGTCGGGTCTGAGATAATTTTTTTGAGGCCTCAAAAGAAGGCAGTGTGTAACCTTTCCTTTTTACCAAAAATCGACACACCAAAATTTCTCGTGGAAAACACTTTTTTCTATTAATTTGGGTGACGTAGAATCCAAATCAATTTCGTACTTTTTCGATCAGACTTCTTAATCAAAAGGTTTATAGACTAGAAACCAATTTCGAAAAATTCAAAAAAGGGCTGTAACTCTGAACTAGTAGTAAATCTTGGAACTGTTTGAAAAATTATGGATTCTACAGGCCAGAAAAAAAAAAAAAAAAAAAAAAAAAAAAAAAAAAAAAAAAAAAAAAAAACAATCTATAAGAATGTTTTTTCCGGGTCGATTCTGAGACAATTTTTTTTTCGGGGCCAAAAAAAGGCAGTGTATAACCTTCCTTTTTTAACCAGAAATATCGAACTCACCAAAATTTCTCGGAAAACACTTTTTCTTATTAATTTGGGTGCGTAAAGAATCCAAATCGAAATTCGTATTTTTCGAATCAGACTTCTTAATCAAAGTTATAGACTATGAAACCCAATTTTTCGAAAAAATTCAAAGGGCTTGTAACTCTTGAACTAAGTGAGCCCCAATCTTGGAAAACTGTTTGAAATTATGGAATTCTACAGGCCACATTCTATAGAGAAATTTCTTTTCGCGGTGCAGATCTAAACAAATTTTTTTTGGGCTCAAAAAAAAGCAGTGTATAACCTATCTTTTTTACAAAAAATCGACTACACCAAAGTATTCTTCGGGATATATAACATCTTTTCTTATTAATTATGGGCTGGTAGAATTCCAAATCAATTCTCGTATTTTTCGATCAAAACTTCTTAATCAAAAAGTTATTAGACTAAGAAACCAATTTCGAAAAAAAATTCCAAAGGCTGTAACTTCTTGAAATAGTTAGCCCAATCTTGAACTGTTTGAAATTATGGATTCTACATGCCACATTGCTAATATAAATATGTTTTTCCGGGTATCGATCTGATACCTAATTTTTTTTTCGGGCCTCCAAAAAAAGGCTATTTAACCTTTTCCCCAAATTTAACTTAAACTATAGCCAATTAACACTTAATAAATTCTAAGCCAATACAAAAAAGTTTCCGTAAGAATTTTTTCGGCTCTAGAACAAAGGAGTTATACACTTTTTACCAATCAATAAACATTCTTCTCGGATAACTTTTCATATTTTGGGTGCGTAGAATCGCAAAATCAAGTTGTACTTTTTCGATCAGACCTTCCTTAATCAAAAGTATAGACTAGAAACCAATTTTCGAAAAAATTCAAAGGGCTGTAACTTTTGAACTAGCAGCCCAATCTTGACGTTGGAAAATTATGGATTCTAACGGCCAACAATTCTATAAGAAAATTTTTTTCCTGGGTCGATCTGAGACAATTTTTTTTTTCGGGGACTCAAAAAAGGCAAAGTGTATAACCTTCCTTTTTTTACCAAAAAAATCGACTAACACCAAAATTTCTTGGGGAAAACACTTTTCCTTATTAATTTGGGTCGTAGAATCCATAATCAAATTCGTACTTTTTTCGATCAAGCTTCTTATAGCAAAAGTTATGGACTAGAAACCAAATTTCGAAAAAAAAATTCAAAGGGTGTAAACTCTTGAAACTAGTAGCCCAATCTTGAAACTGTTGGAAATTATGGATTCTACAGGCCTACAATTCTATTAGAAAATTTTTTTTCCGGGTCGATCTGAGACAAATTTTTTTTTCAGGGGCTCAAAAAAGGCAGTGTATACCTTCCTTTTTTTAACCCAAAAATCGACTAACACCAAAATTTCTTGGGAAAACACTTTTCTTTATTAATTTGGGTGCTAGAATCCAAATCAATGCGTAAACTTTTTCGAATCAGACTTCTCAAATCAAAAAAGTTATAGGTAGGGATGCAATACAGGGATCGCGGGATCCCAAAAATAACCGGATCCGCAGCATTTTTGCGGGATTAACAATTCCGCACATAATGGAGCGGATGGCGCCGGAATTTGCGGGAACTGAAGGAATTTGTCCCACTTTTTATGCTTTAACACTAAACAGGTGATTTTTTTTAGTTAGACCTGAAAGGTTAACTTTTTTGTTGAATATGGGATATATTAGCGAATTTATTTTTAATACAGAAAAGTTTATAACCGCAAAAATTGCTTATGCGGGATTCCCGAAAATACCGGGAATCCGCGGGATTAACATCTAACGATCCCGCAAATACCGGGGATTGAAGGTTTTTGCCTGCGGGATTGCATCCTAATAGGTAACTAAACGCCGAAAAGGAGTACCTGGATGAAAACCATCCGAAGTAACAGCTAGAAGGAACGTGCTGCTTTAAGGCCGTCGCTGGTTGGAGGTGACTGTATATTCCACCGTTCTTCTTGTGAAAAAAGGAAATTTTCTCGTTTCGTTGACATCGAAGGCTTCGATAGTCCCCTGCAATGAGTATAGCTCGAGCATTGCGTATTATAAAAAGAAAAGTATGGAAAAGTGCAATTTATTGCGGAACACCGTTATTTAATATACATATATAACATTTGGCGAAAAATGACAATTTGAAAATTTGCCCAAGAAAAATGCAACTCAGAGGTTCTTCTAGTTTTATCAACTTGGAATGAAAATCCTTCCAGGTCGTGTACGTGATTAGGGGTGCAATATACCACTGATATACTAGAAAAAACCGAAATTTGGCCATTATTGGTTTTTAATTTTTTATGATGTTATTTGAAACATGATACAAAATAATAAAATCAACTTTCTCATTGCCACTTTTTGCAACTGTGCAAGACACCGTTGAGAGATTTTCAGTACACGTTTTCGTTATTCAGAGCAAATCATGATCACTTAATTTTTTATACGGCCGTAAGAAAGTTACACACTGTATTCCATCAAGCATTTTTATTAAACGATTTCAATGATATATACAGCACGCTGTGGTTTTGATTCACATGATGGTGCACCCGCGCACACGTCTTAATTCGCTGCATAAATACAACCTATCGGACAAAATTTTTCCGTCCGAAATGGGATTTTCTCGAACGATTAAGGCATGTATACGCAGAAGCACCATGCTTTTTTAAACCAACAGAGTTGCCAACTCTTGGTTTTTCTGTGTGTGGTAAAAGTTTCACTTACAGCTACATTTTTTTGACTTAAAGCCTCTTTGGTCCAGTTTGCCCCAGCCTACTTTGCCTCTACTACCCATCCTCAATTGAGCGAATTTGGAGGCATTCAGTAGGAGACAAATACAAAATGACTTACCTTGTAGGGTAGAAATTGAGGAGGAACTGCACTACTTTATTTTTTGTGCAGAAATAAATATTTTCGCACGTTGAAAAGGCTCAGGAACAGAAGTGCACTGCATCTCCAACTCTTCTGGGAGTACTAAAAGATTGTTCTAATAAGTCGTAATTTACCCCTGAAGGCTGTAGATATGGAGAAATTCATCCATATGTAATCCAAAGCAATCTATCGAAAAAATCTTATCTCAGAACATTTAAGTTACTCGTTGACTGCACCCTGTAACTATATTAAGTTATGTATCAAAACCATGGCATGTTTGTTTTATAATTGTAAACTCCTGTAAGAGGCCAGGAAGCTCTGAAAGCATCCCGCCACAATATCCATCTGAGTCATAGTGTTGAGGAATAAAGCACGTTGAACTTTTTATTTTTCGTTTTTCCTGATTGACTGGCTATTGGTGCTTAGTTTTCTTCAGTATGTAATTTACCGAACACCGTCTCATG
>NW_022170819.1:498315-529629 GCF_008802855.1 Photinus pyralis | reverse complement strand
ACCAAAATTTCTCGGGAAACCCTTTTTCGTATTAATTTTGGTGCGTAGAATCCAAAACAATTCGTACTTTTTCGATTAGATTTTTCAATCAAAAGTTATAGACTAGAAACCAATTTCGAAAGAAAATCAAAGGGCTGTAACTTTAGAACTAGTAGCCCAATCTTGGAACTGTTTGAAATTATGGATTCTACAGGCCACATTCTATAAGAAATTTTTTTTTCCGGGTCGATCTGTATCAATTTTTTCTTCGAGCCTCAAAAAAAGGCGATGTGTAACCTTCCTTTTTTACCAAAAATCGACTGCACCAAAATTTCTCGGGAAAACACTTTTTCTTATTAATTTGGGTGCGTAGAATCCAAAACAATTCGTACTTTTTCGATCAAGACTTCTCAATCAAAAGTTATAGACTAGAAACCAATTTCGAATGAAAATTCAAAGGGCTGTAACTTTTGAACTAGTAGCCCAATCTTGGAACTGTTTGAAATTATGGATTCTACAGGCCACATTCTATAAGAAAATTTTTTTCCGGGTCGATCTGAGACAATTTTTTTTCGGGGCTCAAAAAAAGGCAGTGTATAACCTTCCTTTTTTACCAAAAATCGACTACACCAAAATTTCTTGGGAAAACACTTTTTCTTATTAATTTGGGTGCGTAGAATCCAAATCAATTCGTACTTTTTCGATCAGACTTCTCAATCAAAAGTTAAAGACTAGAAACCAATTTCGAAAGAAAATTCAAAGGGCTGTAACTTTTGAACTAGTAGCCCAATCTTGGAACTGTTTGAAATATGGATTCTACAGGCCACATTCTATAAGAAATTTTTTTTTCCGGATCGATCTGAGACAATTTTTTTTTCGGGGCCCAAAAAAAGGCAGTGTATTACCTTCCTTTTTACCAAAAATCGACTGCACCAAAATTTCTCGGGAAAACACTTTTTCTTATTAATTTTGGTGCGTAGAATCCAAAACAATTCGTACTTTTTCGATCAGACTTCTCAATCAAAGTTATAGACTAGAAACCAATTTCGAAAGAAAATTCAAAGGGCTGTAACTTTTGAACTAGTAGCCCAATCTTGGAACTGTTTGAAATTATGGATTCTACAGGCAACATTCTATAAGAAAATTTTTTTTCCGGGTCGATCTGAGACAATTTTTTTTCGGGGCTCAAAAAAAGGCAGTGTATAACCTTCCTTTTTTACCAAAAATCGACTACACCAAAATTTTCTCGGGAAAACACTTTTTCTTATTAATTTGGGTGCGTAGAATCCAAATCAATTCGTACTTTTTCGATCAGACTTCTTAATCAAAAGTTATACACTATAGAAACCAATTTCGAAAGAAAATTCAAAGGGCTGTCGCAAGGTTACAAAATAGCAGTTGTAGGAGCACGAGCAAGGGGATTAGAATCATGATATATTTAGAACAACTTAAGAAGGAATTTTCATCTATTTCTTTTTATTCAGTCATTTATTTTAATGGTTAGTTTCTATTATCGACTAAATTCAGTAATGAGAGAGATTGATCGGAATCATATTTTCGGGGTCAAAGAGCATTTAAAGATCAATTTGATCCCTGCGACCATCATAAGGTAGGTTTACAATGAGCGCTGCTTTAAAATGTGACGCAATGGAAAGTGCGTGATGCACAAACAACAACGAATTTATATCAAGACTGATTATGTGTAATTACTTCATATTATAATGATATGATATTAATAGTGTCAGAAGATTATTGATTATCGTAAAAGTTTTTCAACATCGAAATGTATCGTTTTCTAATTTATGTTCACCGAATTTGCGGTTTTCATTCCATTGAGTTACTATAGTACACTAAACAAAGTATCTAATTCTCCTAGGTCATTGGTGATCTAGTAGTCCATCTTTTCATTGAGTCAATTTTTAATTACCATTTACATTAATCAAAGAGGAATCGACGCAGAATTTGGTTTTATTTCTCTGTAAGCAGCGCAATTGGAGCCTAATTCCTACAATAGGTATTTCTAAAGCTATGAAGCTGTCAGAGTGAAATTTTTAACAACAAAAGTGCTATCTATTATGATTTAACTAATTTAACAAATTGTACAAAGTGGGACCCTACCAATTTGGGTTTCTTTTGATAATGGTTTCTCAGGGACCATTATGAATACAAGGATGCCACTTTAACGTGGTTTGTTGGGTACACCCTTCCTCATCAGCTTAAAATCTTTATAAAATTCCTAATATGCGCTTGAATGGGTGTGCGTACAAAAATCTTATACCGGACAAAGGTTGCTATCTGGGGGTTCTTCAAAAGCGATGTAAACCACTCTCTACAATGCATTGCTTTTAAACACAATAAATCGAATATCTCAACAGGTATACAATAAATGAAGCTAATAAATAAATACTAAAGAAAACAGAGGAACTTAACGTCCTCTAAATTTGAGTTTAATCGGTTTCTTCGTTTTTAAAACTACGTGAGCCGCCAATACAATACTTTTCGGTGTATCGACGGGCATCACTTCGTACTCCCTTAAAATCGCCGATATAATACTTTTTCCCAGTAATAATGAGAATTTGTTTCCTATGCAGCCCCTAGGACCAGCGCTAAAGGCGAGGTAGGCGAAAGGGTGTCGATTTTTGCAATTTTCCGGCGAAAACCTCTCCGGATCGAATTTGTACGGATCTGGATAGAATTTGGGGTCGTGGTGGATGTCATATATGCGCACGTTGACATTGGTGCCCTTTGGGAGGGTGTATCCGGTGTGTGTTGTCATTTCTTCCGTGATGTATCGCGATATCATAGGCCCGCTGGGGTATAACCTCAGGGTTTCCTTTAACACCTGATCTAAATAACGCATACTTTGCAAGTCTTCGTAAAAGGTGCTGTCGTCGGTTTTGCTGAACACTCCCTCGACTTCTTCATAAACCTTTTGCTGTAAGTTTTTGTTTACGTAAGCGAGATATTTGCTTTAAGTTATTTTAGCTTACCTGTATTTCGCTATGGCTGGCCAGCAGTAGCAAGGCGAAGCAGATCATACTGGTAGTTGTATCGTGGCCCTAGAGATACTCAAAATGTACCCTTGCGAAAAACTACCTCCAGTTACTTACCGCAAACATAAAAGCATCTGCTTCTTCCCGAATATCGGCCACAGGAATTCGTTCGTCCAAGCTATTCTCAATTAGCAAATCGAGTAACCCTGCACCTCGTTTCGAAAAAGCACCTTTACTGGCAAAGTTCTTCCTCTTTTCTTGAATTATGTTATGTGTAAAGTCGTGTAGCACTTTCAAGACCTTCCTCGATTCCCAGTAACTGGGAGTTAACAGGTATATTGGCAGAAATGCGTACCACGGTCTACTAAGCTGATGAATGAATAGTTCACCGATCCGATGTGACGCTGCTAGATATTTACCTACTTCTTCATTGTCTTCGTCTAATTTTGTACCCATTACCGTTTCTAAAGGTACAAAATTTTATTACGTGACGCTAATTTATTGGAATGTATTACCACAAACTACGTGCATTGTGCCTTTCGATACGAGGGGCTCAATCTCTGTGTATTCCTTCTTACTTTCTCGCTCGATAAGTTGAGTGAATTTCTCGGCGTGCTCCTTGAAGGCCTCCACAAACTTACGCATGGTGCCAATGCTAAATGCTGGCCCTGTCATTTTCCTTCTTTCCCACCACTTCATCCCTACATTATACGATCAGAACTAGTCTTTCTTAGAGGAAAGTTGATTCTTACCTGAACTGTTAAACAGTCCCTTTCCGACCCAAGGTTCGAGCAACTGATACGTTTGGCCTTTGTTAAGGTACTTCCCAGAGGATAGCAGCACCTGAATGTCTTCTGGTACCATTAGATTAACGTAAAGGGTGTTGAGCACCAGGGTTTTGTAGATCGGTAGGGCGTCAGCTTTTGCGAACTTGTGGAGGTATCTCCATGTTTTATCTGAAACCGAATTAACGTTAGTAATGAGGTACGTAATGAGTGGTTGTCCATTGATAACATTCTTACATAAGCTATGCTACCTGCTACGGTAATGGTGCTTATTGAGAAGCAATAAATTTAAATTTAACTGGGTAAATTCAATATTTTTGTAAACTATTAGTTTATCGTTGTGACATTTACACTGGGATAGTAGATTGATAGATTGGTTCAAGGAAATCACAACTAAATTTCAAACCAAATTAACATATTGATATCTAACCGCTGCTGGTGCGATAAAGAATGATAAACCAAAGGGAAACTTACCCGGTGAAAATAAGAAGTGAGGTAGCGCCCCGAAAAAAGGATAGTGGTAAGGTCCGGGAAGTTTGTTTGTTAAATCGGCACGTCTTCTGTTGGACCACCATTTGACCATAAGGATGGCTAGTAGCACTAGTAGTGACACGATCGCCATGATTATACCATTACACTAGCCTAATCGCTCGTAAATTGCTTCTTATATTACAGACAAGCATTACGCATTAGACCTTTTGTACATTGTCTAATACTGACGTAAATGATAAATGAATATGGACGATTAGTTAGTGCTACTTTTCATTTTTGTTTGTCAATGTATTGTGGTGGTAACCGAAAAATGATACGCATATTTTCTATGTCACGCTTCCTGTTTGTAACTCAAAGAAGTTTATTGCATATTTGCATACAGGAAGGTGGCATGGATTATTGCTTATTATTTAGTAATAGTAGGGGAGCTAGCACGAAATCCACTGAACGAAAATGATCAAAATTTTAACCGATGGAGTTCCATTTTGCCCTATCAGATTATGCTAAAATCGATCGTCTGCCGCCTCAGGTTATATGACTTAAGGCGCTGCGGGTACTTCTTGCGGTACCAATTCTGAAAGGTTGTTTTTCGAGAAAATAAGTTATACACCAAATGAAAACGTTGATAATAGCTCTTAAAAAAATATTGAAAAAAATCGCGCGCATTTGATAACTCCGTAAAAAAACAATTCTTAGTCGGTTTTTCACGAACTTTCTACGGATATAACTAGGTTACGGTTAGACGAATGAAGCTGATTTTTTCTACAGACTGATGATAGGTACTACTAATGACTTAACGGTGTTTCGTTTTTAAATTTTTTCTCTAATTATAAGATTATCTTATTATCTTAACATTATAAGATTTCTTATAATTAGAGAACAAATTTAAAAAAGAAACACTCATAGTCATTGGCTGTGTCCATCATTAGTCTGTAAAAAAAATCAGCTTCATTTATCCAACGGTAACCTAGTTATATCCGTAGAAAGTTCGTGAAAAACCGACTAAGAATTGTTTTTTTACGGAGTTATCAAATGCGCGCGATTTTTTTAAATATTTTTTTAAGAGCTATTATCAACGTTTTCATTTGGTGTATAACTTATTTTCTCGAAAAACAACCTTTCAGAATTGGTACCGCAAGAAGTACCCGCAGCGCCTTAAGTCATATAACCTGAGGCGGCAGACGATCGATTTTAGCATACTCTGATAGGGCAAAAAGGAACTCCATCGGTTAAAATTTTGATCATTCTCGTTCAGTGGATTTCGTGCTAGCTCCCCTACTATAAGTGGAGAGTGGCAGCCTAGGGTCGAACCTATTCACATCAAAATGTAGTTATTATTATATTTAAATGAAGTCTTAAATAAACCCAATATGAAACAATAAAATATTACATGGTGCAAGATAATTCATTACAGTATTCAGTACCGCAATAAAAGGGGATTCTCAAGTCAATCGGAAGCCAATGTTTTGGCCCTAAGATCGACGAACATGGAGCAACTATTATGTGTACTTAAAGAAGCTTCAAAAAGATCAGCGAACCAACAGCTTCAGGTAAACCCCGTCCAAACAATAATAAAATAAATTAAATCCTGTGTGCCCAAATGTATGTGAGATCAGCAAGAACCGTGAGACCTACTTGGTACAACTGTCTAGGATGCATGTACCAGTTTAATTTTAAAAGGGTTGCAGCGAATTTCTTTAATTAACTTGAGAAACTCAATCGTAATTAACTATGTAAAGCAAGTACCTGCTTTTATCTTCAATCGGGCACGTATTCAAGTCACGAAAATTTTTACCATCGAGACTGCGTCAAATAAAGATTGTCCGTTAACTATGTGACCCATATATTAATATTTTGGAAAGATCTTGCAACGCTCGTTTAGAAATATAAATAAATATATATACACATTGTGTTAAAATATACATAGCGTTCTTATGCCACTTCAGCACCTAACGTTTTTTACAAGACATTGCGACCCGAGGCTAACACACTCTAGCACAACGTTCGTTTCTTTGATTAAATGAAATCTTTATTAATTAAATAGTTTAAAGGTTTTCACGGTGTATAGATAAAACCTAAAGCAAACAAAGGCGCTTAACGTCGTCTAAATTTGAGTTTAATCGGTTCCTTCGTTTTTAAAACTACGTGAGCCACCAATGTAATACTTTTCGGTGTGTCGACGGGCATCACTTCGTACTCCCTTAAAATCGACGATATAATAGTTTTTCCCATTAACAATGAGAATTTGTTTCCCATGCAGCCTCTAGGACCAGCGCTAAAGGCGAGGTAGGCGAAAGGGTGTCGATTTTTGCAATTTTCCGGCGAAAACCTCTCCGGATCGAATTTGTACGGATCTGGATAGAGTTTGGGGTCGTGGTGGATGTCATATATGCGCACGTTGACATTGGTGCCCTTTGGGAGGGTGTATCCGGTGTGTGTTGTCATTTCTTCCGTGATGTATCGCGATATCATAGGCCCGCTGGGGTATAACCTCAGGGTTTCCTTTAACACCTGATCTAAATAACGCATACTTTGCAAGTCTTCGTAAAAGGTGCTGTCGTCGGTTTTGCTGAACACTCCCTCGACTTCTTCATAAACTTTTTGCTGCATGTTTTCGTTTACGTAAGCGAGATATTTGCTTTAAGTTATTTTAGCTTACCTGTACTTCGCTATGGCTGGCCAGCAGCAACAAGGCGAAGCAGATCATACTGGTAGTTGTATCGTGGCCCTAGAGATACTCAGATTGTACCCTTGCGAAAAACTACCTCCAGTTACTTACCGCAAACATAAAAGCATCTGCTTCTTCCCGAATATCGGCAACAGGAATTCGTTCGTCCAAGCTATTTTCAATTAGCAAATCGAGTAATCCTGCACCTCGTTTCAAAGAAGCACCTTTAATGGCAAAGTTCTTCCACTTTTCTTGAATTATGTTATGTGTAAAGTCGTGTAACACTTTCAAGACCTTCCTCGATTCCCAGTAGCTGGGTGTTAACGGGTATATTGGCAAAAATGCATACCACGGTCTACTAAGCTGATGAATGAATAGTTCACCGATCCGATGTGACGCTGCTAGATATTTACCTACTTCTTCATTGTCCTCGTCCAATTTTGTACCCATTACCGTTTCTAAAGGTACAAAATTTTATTACGTGACGCTAATTTATTGGAATGTATTACCACAAACTACGTGCATTGTGCTTTTCGATACGAGGGGCTCAATCTCTGTGTATTTCTTTTTACTTTCTCGCTCGATAAGTTGAGTGAATCTCTCGGCGTGCTCCTTGAAGGCCTCCACAAACTTACGCATGGTGCCAATGCTAAATGCTGGCCCTGTCATTTTCCTTCTTTTCCACCACTTCATCCCTACATTATACGATCAAAACTAGAGTCTCTCTCAGAGGGACGTTGATTTTTACCTGAACTGTTAAACAGTCCCTTTCCGACCCAAGGCTCGAGCAACTGATACGTTTGGCCTTTATTAAGGTACTTCCCGGAGGATAGCAGCACCTGAATGTCTTCTGGTACCATTAGATTAACGTAAAGGGTGTTGAGCACCAGGGTTTTGTAGATCGGTAGGGCGTGAGTTTTTGCGAACTTGTGGAGGTATCTCCATGTTTTATCTGAAACCGAATTAACGTTAGTAATGAGGTACGTAATGAGTGGTTGTCCATTTATAACATTCTTACTTGAACTATGCTCCCTGCTACGGCAATGGTGCTTACTGAGAAGCAAGAAATGTTATTATACACACGAATTAAGACGTAAATTCAACATTCTTAATATATTAATTAGTTTATCGTTGACATTTACACCGCCAAGTTGATAGAAAATTGATACATTTGTGCAAGGAAGTCAATTTTGCTTCAAACCAAATCAAAATATTGATAACTAACCACTCATGCCACAAATAATAATAAACAAAAAAGAAACTTACCCGGTGAAAATAAGAAGTAGGGTAGTGCCCCTAAAAAAGGATAGTGGTAAGGTCCGGGAAGTTTGTTTGTTAAATGGGCACGTCTTCTATTGGACCACCATTTGACCATAAGAATGGCTAGTAGCACTAGTAGTGACACGATCGCCATGATTATACCATTACACTAGCCTAATCGCTCGTAAATTGCTTCTTATATTACAGACAAGCATTACGCATTAGACCTTTTGTACATTGTCTAATACTGACGTAAATGATAAATGAATATGGACGATTAGTTAGTGCTACTTTTCATTTTTGTTTGTCAATGTATTGTGGTGGTAACCGAAAAATGATACGCATATTTTGTATGTCACGCTTCCTGTTTGTAACTCAAAGAAGTTTATTGCATATTTGCATACAGGAAGATGGCATGGATTATTGCTTATTATTAATTAGTAAGTGGAGAGTGGTAGCCTAGGGTCGAACCTATTCACATCAAAATGTAGTTATTCTATATTTAAATGAGTCTTAGGTAAATAAGCCCAATATGAAACAATAAAATATTACATGGTACATGATAAATCAGTACAGTATTCATGTACCGCAATAAAAGAGGATTTTCAAGTTAACCGGAAGCCAATTTTTTGGCCCTGAGATCCACGAACATGGAGCAACTATTATGTGTACTTGAAGAAGCTTCAAAAAGATCAGCGAACCAACAGCTTCAGGTAAACCCCCTCCAAACAATAATAAAATAAATTAAATCCTGTGTGCCCAAATGTATATGAGATTAGCAAGAACCGTAAGACCTACTTGGTATAACTGTCTAGGATGCATGTACCAGTTTAATTGTAAAAGGGTTGCAGTGAATTTCTTTAATTAACTTGAGAAACTCAATCGTAATTAACTATGTAAAGCAAGTACCTGCTTTTATCTTCAATCGGGCACGTATTCAAGTCACGAAAATTTTTACCATCGAGACGGCGTCAAATAAAGATTGTCCGTTAACTAGGTGACCCATATATTAATATTTAGGAAAGATCTTGCAACGCTCGTTTAGAAATATAGGTACTTATATATACATTGTGTTAAAATATACATAGCGTTCTTATGCCTAATGTATTAAGGATGGATCACTTCAGCACCTAACACTTGTTACAAGACATTGCGACCCGAGGCTAACACATTGTAGCACAACGTTCGTTTCTTTGATTAAATGAAATCTTTATTAATTAAATTGTTTAAAGGTTTTCACGGTGTACAATTTTTTTTATTGAAAATCAATTTCCGCGAAATTATTGGGGGTATCGAGACAAAAATCGTGTCACTTCATTCCCAGAGCACATCTATATAATAACCTTAATAGTTGAACGTTACTTTAGGGTGGCTATCCTTTTAAAAGACTAGGGAAAAAATCCGGAGTGGGGTCTGGGGGTTTGGAATGCCTCCAACCAGCAGAAAGTGCCCTTAGCAAAAAAAACAGATACGACTGTCCATCCCCAAAAACGTTGGACCGGAGGGTCAGGGCGGTATGGAATACTCTTCGCAGACAAAGATGCGATTACCTTTTCCCAAAGACTACAATGACAGTGATAGGAGTAGTTTACTTCGCTTAGGACACTCTCTGCTAGCTGGGAGTATGAAATACCCCCAGCCAGCACATACATGTTCTCAACAGTTACATCAAAGATCTTTAATGCCAACCCAAAAGATTAGCACGCACTTCGATGCATATTTTATTAGGTTTAAATGTCCGTTTATATGCCCCTTTCTTGCATAGTGTGATTTGGAACGAAAATGTACTAATTTTATATGTGTGCCGTTTTATTATTACATTGTCACCAAAAATTGTTAATAGAGGGCACTTTCGCTAGTAGTGTCTTATGGTGTTTTCTTACGAAAACCATTATCGCGTAGGCTAGGACCAGTAAAAGTGATTATTTCTACTGAATGCCATCATCTGACGTATTATGGTTGTCAATAAATGAATTAATTGAGACATCGGGAGAAAGCTCCCAAGCGAAACATTCTAGACCCCCAATTTATTTATTTCTTTTTTTTGGCATGTACCTACTACTCATCTTTCTGACATAATTGATTGTTAGACACCAAATAAGCGACACATACTTAATATGCACGCCTCATCACCGAAATTGAATAACGTACCTACTGCAACGTGGGCTAAGATGTTCTAATTTTTATTCGTTATTTTTAAAAATTTCTGAAAATTAAACAGATGGACCAACAGATCGAAAAATAATGTAAACCACTCATTAAAATGCACTGCATTTTATCAGCATTTCAATTGATAATACAACAACATCACAATAAATAAAATAGCTTAATAGGTACATGTAAGTACAATAAATAGATAAAACCTAAAGCAAACAAAGGCGCTTAACGTCGTCTAAATTTGAGTTTAATCGGTTCCTTCGTTTTTAAAACTACGTGAGCCACCAATGTAATACTTTTGGGTGTATCGACGGGCATCACTTCGTACTCCCTTAAAATCGACGATATAATAGTTTTTCCCATTAACAATGAGAATTTGTTTCCCATGCAGCCTCTAGGACCAGCGCTAAAGGCGAGGTAGGCGAAAGGGTGTCGATTTTTGCAATTTTCCGGCGAAAACCTCTCCGGATCGAATTTGTACGGATCTGGATAGAGTCTGGGGTCGTGGTGGATGTCATATATGCGCACGTTGACATTGGTGCCCTTTGGGAGAATGTATCCGGTGTGTGTTGTCATTTCTTCCGTGATGTATCGCGATATCATAGGCCCGCTGGGGTATAACCTCAAGGTTTCCTTTAACACCTGATCTAAATAACGCATACTTTGCAGGTCTTCGTAAAAGGTGCTGTCGTCGGTTTTGCTGAACACTTCCTCGACTTCTTCATAAACTTTTTGCTGCAAGTTTTCGTTTACGTAAGCGAGATATTTGCTTTAAGTTATTTTAGCTTACCTGTACTTCGCTATGGCTGGCCAGCAGCAGCAAGGCGAAGCAGATCATACTGGTAGTTGTATCGTGGCCCTAGAGACCCTCAAAATGTACCCTTGCGAAAAACAACTTCCAGTTACTTACCGCAAACATAAAAGCATCTGCTTCTTCCCGAATATCGGCCACAGGAATTCGTTCGTCCAAGCTATTTTCAATTAGCAAATCCAGTAATCCTGCACCTCCTTTCGGAGAAGCACCTTTAATGGCAAAATTCTTCCTCTTTTCTTGAATTATGTTATGTGTAAAGTCGTGTAACACTTTCAAGACCTTCCTCGATTCCCAGTAGCTGGGTGTTAACGGGTATATTGGCAAAAATGCATACCACGGTCTACTAAGCTGATGAATGAATAATTCACCGATCCGATGTGACGCTGCTAGATATTTACCGACTTCTTCATTGTCCTCG
The DNA here is from genome assembly GCF_008802855.1 of Photinus pyralis. NCBI lineage: Eukaryota > Metazoa > Arthropoda > Insecta > Coleoptera > Lampyridae > Photinus > Photinus pyralis. The sequence continues at coordinate 518,063 of NW_022170819.1, read as the reverse complement.
TCCAGTTTTGTACCCATTACCGTTTCTAAAGGTTTCAAAATTGTATTACGCGACACTAATTCATTGAAATGTATTACCACAAACTGCGTGCATTGTGCCTTTCGATACTAGGGAGTCAATCTCTGTGTATTCGTTCTTACTTTCTCGCTCGATAAGTTGAGTGAATCTCTCGGCGTGCTCCTTGAAGGCCTCCACAAACTTACGCATGGTGCCAATGCTAAACGCTGGCGCTGTCATTTTCCTTCTTTCTCGCCACTTCATCCCTGCATTACACGATCAGAACTAGTCTTTCTTAGAGGAACGTTGATTCTTACCTGAACTGTTAAACAGTCCCTTTCCGACCCAAGGCTCCAGCAACTGATACGTTTGGCCTTTATTAAGGTACTTCCCGGAGGATAGCAGCACCTGAATGTCTTCTGGTACCATTAGATTAACGTAAAGGGTGTTGAGCACCAGGGTTTTGTAGATCGGTAGGGCGTGAGTTTTTGCGAACTTGTGGAGGTATCTCCATGTTTTATCTGAAACCGAATTAACGTTAGTAATGAGGTACGTAATGAGTGGTTGTCCATTTATAACATTCTTACTTAAACTAAGCTACCTGCTACAGTAATGGTGCTTACTGAGACGCAAGAAGTGTTATTATACACACAAATTAACGCGCAAATTCAACTATTAAGTAGTTTATCGTTGACATTTACACCACCGGGTTGCGTGATAGGAAATTGATACATTTGTGCAAGGAAATTAATTTTACTTCAAACCAAATGAAAATATTAATAACTAACCGCTCGTGCCACAAATAAGAATAAACAAAAAAGAAACCTACCCGGTGAAAATAAGAAGTAGGGTAGTGCCCCCAAAAAGGGATAGTGGTAAGGTCCGGGAAGTTTGTTTGTTAAATCGGCACGTCTTCTATTGGACCACCATTTGATCATAACAATGACCAGTACCACTAGTATTGACACGATCGCCATGGCTACACTATACTGACCTAATCGCTCTAAACTTGCTTCTTATATGGGAGGCAGAAGTTACGCTTTTTTGAATTGCTGTAACAACTTGACGTCATTGATAAACAAGTGTGTACTGTCAGAGCTGCTTGGCTTTATTTCTCGTAAGTACGGGAAATACGATTCAATTAATTTATTGACATTTAAGTGTCTTTAGTTTTAAAACTTAAGGGCATCCGCTACTTTCAAGTTCTACCAAAGGATTGTGATAGATAGCGACCATCTTCAACGTCGACGGTTAAACATTTTTACACGTGGTTTTTTTAGTGTATTCGTTCATCTGAAATTTTAAAAATGCCTTGTTTGAGACTTTTGAGGGGCCCTAATCAAAACAAAAATGGTCCCTTTTTTACATTTAGGATTATATTCTCGTCTTAAGTATAAATAGTATATTCCGAAATTTATTTGATTTTTGGAACAATCGTGATCTCGGTACATGATCTCTATATTCAAAAATGAATTTGATTTTGGAAAATCGCAACCTTGCACGATTCAATTTTGGATTGTGGTTAATTAAGCCTAAAATGGTTTTTCAATGAAATTCTCTTGCGACAACTTGTAAGCGCTGATAAAAATTCGGTCAGTACATGAACTTTCTCAATTTAGTCCATTAGTTAATAATTAGATAATTAATCATCTTAAACGTATCTCTTCGCACTGGGCGACTTAGCAGCGCTGCTAAGCAGAAGGACAGGACGCAGTGCAGCGCTGCTAAACAAACCAATATAAAGGGGCACTTACGAGTATTTACTTTGAATTTTGCAAGTATAAGCATTTGCTTACTTTTATTCATACGGGCCAATGACGCAATGGAAAGTGCGTGTTCTAATATTATGCACTAAGCAACAACGAAAGCTGTCAAGGATGATTATTTGTAATTAGTTCACACTATAGATCTCTATTCGTTGGGGGAATCACCTGCAGTTAGATCAAATACGTCATTAATGGCGCAGTTAATCCAATACGATAATAGATGTTATCAAAGTTTATCTGCGTATAATTGGGTCAAGTCGTTACCACCGGTGGTATCGGTCAGTTCCGAAAATGAATTATGTAATAACAATGCTAATCCACGTGTTAATAAACCTGTTGATCTTCTTGGTTTCTTCCTTTCCCTGATAATAATATGGCAGTACAGTTAGTGAAAAAATATACGAGGGAATTTTCTTTAATTCTTATCTAACTATGAAAGAAACCGTTCCGAGCTTCAAAAAATTACTTTGCTTACACTCACTCGCATATAAGCAAAGGCAGCATGATACACAATAAAACAGAATGTTACGTATTTCTAAATTATTGTGATAGAAAAATAACTGGTTGCATGCGACCGAATTAGATTTCGTGTTCCGAACATTTAGTTCTTGTTTGGTTAAACCACAGATTTAAATATACTATATTTAAATCTGTGGTTAAACGAACGATGCCTGCTAAGCATGCTCTACACGACTTGCGCCACCTCTGCAACCTACCCGACGGCCCGAATCGCCCGCAACGGCATCACCACAGAGTTGTATATAAGTAAATAGAGTGGCAGTCTTGTTACAGAAAATTGACTCCAATTGAACCTTGCGCAGGCCGTTGGTGAGTGTGCGCAGTAATTGACAACAGTACCGGCTTCAAATTAAATGACCCTTAAAGCAGGTTTGGCTTGAGAATAATATGGTTTCTCATTGCAACAAAAATTGAATAGAAATTCAATGTGTGGTGAATGATTTTGTTAACACTGTGTCTTGAATAAATAAGAAACATTACAATCCTTAAGAACTTTTTAATACAGTAGACTACAATACAAAGCTGGTAAGGGGCTTACATCAACAGAATCGAGAAAAGATTTTTTGAGATTCTGGTATAAAGGAAATCGTATATTTGTCGTGCGATCGAGTTTAAAGATCAATTTTGCACTCAGTGAGTATAAAAATAAGCAATGAAAGAATAAAATAAGTTGAAATTTTATTTTGGTGCGGGACAGAATTTCAGGTGTGCAATGCCGAAAACACAGTTTGAATACGGGTAGCCACAAAGTCGACAAACTACAAATGCCAATAACTCAAATATCTCAAAAATGGAGCATTGGCAGAGGGTATGGACAGTGGCACCACGCTCAGAAAGTCCCTGACAGGGCGTGTCCGAGGGCGCTGGAAATTCAGACTGTACATTCTCATGCAAAATTTGACTCTACTAAATATAAATAACTGGGCCACGCGATATGAGTTGCATTACTTCAAAGGGAAACAGTAAAATTAATAATTTAAACATTTAAGATTGTTAGATGTTCATGTTCAACACAATTTACAATTCTGATGCACTTCTGCTGTGTAAATATGGACAGTTATTGAAACAATCACATTGAAATTAATAACACTCACATTGACTAAATTAACACACAACCTTTAACTTTTTTCATTCATTATCGTCACTTGGACCACTAAATCTTCATCGGAACTCCCGGTGTTCACAATAAATTGTACATTGTCAATAAATTCATTTCTCGTAGGAATGTTATTTGCTTCTAACCAAGAACGTATCACTTCCTTACGATTAGGTATTCATTGTTGGTGGCTTATTTATTTGAACACTGATAAGGTGCGTTATCCATAATCACAATTGAGTTTGCTGGTAAATTTGGTATAAGCTGCTTCTCTAACTCTATGATTCATATCATCGTGATAATCCCCCGATTTACTGTACGACATCCTCTACAAAACCAGAACGACTACCAGCATACTACGATGTACCTCTGACCACCCCTATTGGATTTATAAACTTCCGCGATACTTCATCTGATTGTTAGCATTTACTCACTCCATATGATGGGTGAATATAGGTTTCGTCCAAGTATATAACGGGTTTCTTGTCACATTCAGGTTGTTCGTTTTCTTTTAATCTTCTTAAATAACGAGAACGCCTTACTACAATATCACTTTTTTCCATTACAACCTACGTTTGTCCTGGCACTTCTTGTATCGAAAGTTTCAACAATTGCTTGCGAAGAGTTTTCCACCCATAAGACTATAGTTGATCTTTTCTTGCATTTTTCTAGGAACATTTTAAAATAACCTTTATTTATGTACAGATCGTCGCCTACTAAACATTGAAATGGCGGTAGAGTAGGTATAATGTAAAATGGGCATGCTTAAATTATTACTCCAAAGCGTCTGTTTATTTACAAATGAATCTGAAGCATCTGAAAAGTTATTGCTGTTTTGTTTTGTGATTACTGATTATGTAACTGAATCAGGGGCGGATGGGCAACCTTGCACCGGCCCTGGAGATAAGCCGCCCGGGGGGGGGGGGCTTCAAAATTTTTTAAATAGCATTGGACTTACTTTCGTTGCCGTCTTCAATATTCATGCCATCATCACCATTGCTATCATCAGAATCATACGAATTAATCTCATTGTCATAATCAAATTGGTAGACATCGTAGATGAAGCGAGATTTAAGTTCTGTTTTTAACTGTGTCGAAGTTGCGTTGGTGTTATATTTTTTTATTTTCTCTGAAAGGAAGTTCATGCAGTCTTCGGGAAGGTCTCTTTTTTGATTAATTTCCTGAGATGTATGACAAATGCCATATACAGTATGGGAAATGGACTGTAGAAAAGTAAGGAAATAAAAGGACATTCGGTACTCGAGCGAGCATGAAGAAGGTGTTTCATTGCCCATAAAGAGAATATGCTAAACGCGTGCAAAGTGTACATTACATGGCGACGAGGAACAAGTAACTGTTAATTCGGGTCCGAAGAAAGAAAGTATATCTAAACAGTGGAAACACATCAGCGAACGATAGGCTCCGTTCTATAGCAAAGACGTGTAAAAACCTGTAAGCGAAATGGCGACAGTTGAAGATAAGCCAAGGTTAATTGGACATATCAAGGAATTCAACATGGGTCAAGACTTTCATATATATGAAGAAAAATTTGCGCAATATTGCGAAGCAAATGGAATTGAGGAAAAGAAGCGAATAGCAATGTTGATCAGCCTAATATGTGACGACACATACAAAACATTGCGAGATCTATGTTTTCCCGACAAACCACACAGTAAGACGTACGAAGAATTGTGCAAGATATTGCGGGAACATAACTCACCGCCAAAGAATACGTTCCGCGAGCGAATCAAGTTTTATCAGGAAGTGCAAAATCCAAATGAAAGTTGTAGTGAATGGTACGCGCGGATTAAACGACTAGCCATTGACTGTAAATTCGTAAATATATCAGACGTGCTCAAGGATAAGTTTGTAGCAGGTTTAAGACCAGGTCCGGTACTGGACAAAACTGTAGAATCCGAAGTCACCATAGAATTAAAGGCGATCGTCGACATAGCTGTTGCGAAGGAGACCGCGATTAAATGTTCATCCTTGACCACAAGGGACATCAATGCCGTTACAACACACAAACAGCTGCGAGGAAACCGTTTTCGATCAAATGGACCGTCTAGAATGTCAACCAGCAGTGAGCTGAACCGAAATCCTTCGGATGATCATAGTCAACGACGGAAGCCCAAATGTGCATGCTGCGGAAGGAAACACACGGGAGTATGCAAGTATAAATCATACATGTGTAACCGATGTAATAAGGTGGGTCATCTAGAAATTGTTTGTAAGCAAGTAAAGCCAATATTGAACGTTAATGAATGCGACATTCAGCCGATTTGTAAAGTAGGTACTAATGTTAAGTTAGATAGCAAACCTATAATGTTGAAGGTAAATATTAACGGAAATGAGTTGGACGTATTGCTAGATTCAGGTTCCCCGATTTCAACAATTAATGAGGCAACTTATTACAAATACTTTAATCAGATTATTAAAGTTACCGAGCATGTATTCTGTGGATATCAAGGCGATCTTATCATTCCGGTAGGATATATCGATGTAAATATTAGGTTTAGGAATAGGGTTAAGTTACTAAGATTTTTTGTAATCAAAACACGGCAAGCTAATTTAGTAGGCAGAGATTTTATGCAATTATTTAATATTAACTTTTCAGGGTTAAATGTAATTGACATCCATGATCATGCCTCTGTGATGATAACACGTGAATTTCCCGAAGTTGTGAATGGAGGGTTAGGCACATTTAAATATGCCAAGATTACGTTAAAGTTGAAAGTTAACGCCATTCCAAGCCACAGTAGACCACTACCAGTTCCATTGGTATTGAAACCTAAGATTGAAAAAGAATTGGATCGTTTAATTGCTAATGGTATTATTACGCCAGTCATTTCATCTGATTGGTCATCGCAGATTATTCCTGTCATGAGAAGTAACGGTACGGTAAGAATATGTGGTAATTATATTAAGTTGAATAAGGAGTTAGAGGACGTGTTTTATCCACTGCCACGCATTGATGACATTTATGCGAGTTTAAGTGGGAATTCAAAGTTTTCTAAAATAGACTTGTCTGATGCTTATTTACAGTTTGAGCTTTCGGATGATTCAAAAGGTCTCGTCACAATTTCAACACATAAGGGTCTCTTTAGGGTAAATAGAATGCCATTTGGAGTGAAATGTAGCGGATTTTATTTCCAAAAGCACATTGAGCAATTGTTCCAAGGCATACCCAATGTCTTCATCTTTCAAGATGATATATTGGTAGGTCATAGGGAAGAAGAAAACGAATTGGAAATATTACGAGAAGTTTTTGATAAATTGGCAAAAGCAGGGTTAAAAGTCAATGTCGATAAATGTAAATTTCTTCAGGGAGAAATCAAGTACCTGGGGTTTGTGTTAACAAAACAGGGACTGGCTAAGGATAAAGAAAAGCTACAAGCCATAAATGTAATTCCTTATCCAACCAATATGAAAGAGTTACGTTCCTTTATCGGGATGGTAAATTATTATTCGAGGTTTGTTCCCAAAATGTCTGAATTATTAGAACCCTTATATATATTGTTAAGGCAGGGTCAAGAATTTAAGTTTGACGAGGGGTGTAAGAATGCTTTTGATAGGTTAAAGTCAATTATTATGACAGATCAAGTATTGACATATTTTGACCCAGGGTTACCAATTTATATTACAACCGATGCAAGCAAAACTGGTATGTCAGGGGTACTCTCTCACATAATGCCAGATGGGGTTGAAAGAATCGTAGCCTGTGTGTCACGAACGTTTACCAAGGCAGAACTTAATTATTCTACAGTTCATCGTGAAGCGTTAGCGTGTATATTTGCAATAAAAAAATTCCATGACTATATTTTTGGTCAAAACTTTACAATCAGGACAGACCAAAAAGCACTTATAGCAATATTAGGTAATAATAAAGAAACAAACCAGACTTACGCGAATAGGTTAAAAAGATATGCACTTTATCTTTCAAATTTTAGTTATAAAATTGAACACATAAAAGGGCAGAAGAATGTGATAGCAGACTGTTTCTCTAGATTAACAATAGGTAATCAAGCAGATAATAATGTAGATACATATGATGAAAATGGACTTTATTTTACCGACACTTCAATTATTGACATTAGTCAAATTCAAAGCGAAACTGAAAAAGATGAAAATCTTAAGTTAGTGATGGAGTATTTAAAAAGTTCATGGCCAAATGAAATTAGTTCAGAATTAAAACCATTTCATAACAGGCGATTAGAGTTACAGACCATAGCAAATTGTTTATTTTGGGGGCACAAAATTGTTGTACCGCTCAAATTACAAAAACAAGTAATGTTAGATCTGCATGCGTCACATCAGGGCATTGTGCGTTCAAAAGCTTTAGCTAGATCATATTTTTGGTTCGTTGGCATGGATAAAGCGATTGAGCAAATGTGTAAGTCATGTGTGGCATGCACCAAAATAAAACCATGTCCAGACAAAATATATGTACCATGGCCAAAATCACATACACCATTTGAAACTGTTCATATAGATTATTGTGATCTTGGGAAAACTCACTTGTTAGTGATTGTGGATTCATATACCAAATGGTTGGAAATATATGAAACTCCAGTCATAACAAGTAAAGTTACAATAGAAAAATTACGCGATTGTTTTGCACGATTTGGACTACCGTACACGGTGGTATCAGATAATGCTACAGTCTTTACATCACAAGTGATGCAACAATTTTTTACGAATAATAAAATCAAGCATATGACCATTGCACCTTACTCTCCACAAAGTAACGGGCAAGCTGAGAATTCAGTAAAAACTGTTAAAACTAGTTTAAAGGCCGCTTTAGCGGATTGTTCGAACACTGGAGTAGAGTTGTCAGTTTTAATTGCGAGGTTTCTTATCACATACAGAGACACTCCACATTGTGTAACAAAAAAATCACCCGCAGAATTGTTATTTGGGAAACGAATTAGAACGAAATTTGACCTTTTGATTCGACCGAAATATCAAACAAATGATGCAAACCAAAATAACGAAAAGATGACAAGAAATGTACGTTCATTTCATAGGGGGGATGTAGTACTAGTCAGAGACTACCATGACATCAATAAAGTACAGTGGATGGAAGCACAAATAGAGGACAAAATCGGGTCAACTATGTATGAGTGTAAAACGATAACAGGAGTAATGTGTAGACGACACGTAAATCAGATTAAGTTATTACGTAAAGCCAATAAGGGAGGGAATGTGGCTATGCATGACGTTGATGATAAAACAATTGAAAATCATTCAGAAAATGACAAAGTAGAAATCCATTCTTCACATTTTGATGACATTACAGGTCAAGGTTATCGGCATAGGTATGATCAGGAGATGACACAGGAATCCAGAAACATAGTAGATACACCCATTGTAGGTCAAGATAACACCGCCTCAGAGACTAGACCTAGAAGGGGAATACGTTTACCAAGTAAATACAATAATTATGTAATGGGTTACATTAGATTAAGGGGGGAGATGTGAGATGTATGACAAATGCCATATACAGTATGGGAAATGGACTGTAGAAAAGTAAGGAAATAAAATGACATTCGGTACTCGAGCGAGCATGAAGAAGGTGTTTCATTGCCCATAAAGAGAATATGCTAAACGCGTGCAAAGTGTACATTACAGTAACAGGGCTCAGTGTGTCAAGATGTACAACGTGATGTCTGATGAAATGAGTGTCATCAAAGGAGTACCGCAGGGCAGCATCCTTGGGCCTCTTCTGTTTATCGTTTTCATCTCTGACTTACCATCAGTAACTACTCCCGATTGTAAATTACTTCAATATGCTGACGACACTCAGCTGTACGCCTCTTCCTCTCCACATAAAATTAATGAAGCTATACAATCTATCAACCTCAATCTCCAACGGATATCTGATTGGTCGACTGCTAACGGACTGATAATCAATCCTTCAAAAACAATAGCTATGTGTGTTGGTTCTAGTGCTATGCGCGTACGTGCTTTTGAACATCTCACTGTGCGGATATCTATAAACAATATCGAAATAGAATTCTCTGAAGAGGCAAAGAATCTAGGTGTATGGTTTGACAGTAACTTGAACTTTGAAAAACATACTAAAATGATGTTACAATCATCATTTGTTAAATTTAAGCACTTTTATAGTTTTAAGAAGATTTTGCCAGCTACTATAAAATGGTCTCTTGTTCGAAATTTAATATTAACTCGCTTTTACTATTGTTGTGCTGTATACTACCCTTTCCTAACTGGTGAATTAAAGTACAAAATTCAGCTCCTGCAAAACTCTTGCTTACGTTTTTCTTTTAATGTTAACTTTAGATACCATGTAACTCCGTTTTATTATAGATACTCTATCCTTAAAATGAAAGAATCACTCACGTCTCAATATATCATGCTTCTATATAATGTAGTACGTCATAAAAATCCAAATTACCTGTACGACTTACTACAATTAAGGTCCGATTTGCACTGTGTGAATACTAGGCATAAGTATTTCTATAATATACCCCCATACCGTACTTCTAAGTACCAATGTGCATTTGGCATTTTAGCGCCTCGCTTAATAAATGAGTTTATGTCCATATTAGAAAGTGGAAATAGTGTACCCACAATTAGAAACAAATTAAAAAGTCGTTTGCTACAACTATATGCTGTATAGATATAGGTAGGCATAATAAGTAACCTCTTGTCTAATTACTATTTGTTGTAACAGTTGCTTTTGGTGGAGTCGAAGAACAGCTATAAGCTGAACTCCTACCTTTTGTGTATAGCTTTCTGCACAATAAATATTATTATTATTATTATATTATTATTATTAATTACTCCAATTAAGTAGCATATACTTATTTGGCAGAAGCAACAATATATTTTTCCAAAATGAATTTCTTAAAGTTTTGCCTTAAACTGTACAATGAAGTTCTTATGGCAATAATTCTATAACCGTGTTGATGGTGACTATGCGAGACAATAAGCGAAGGAAGCTATGAAATTATTGCCATATGTAAATTGCAAGGTAAAAATTCAAGGTGATTTTTTTCTCTTATCGAGTGACGTAAAATCCAATGTGGTGTCAATAAGAAATTTACTCAAAAACAACAAATCATAAAAAGTTTGGGCACCATGTGAGAGCTGAGGAAAAATGGTTTGTTGAAATTAAGATTAATTAATAAAACAAATTCAGCATGATGAAAAATTGATTGATCAATTACCAACCACTGTTAATTTACTTACACTTTATAGTGTAGTACAGTATATGGAAACTTTTCTTTATTTGCATATTCCCCATAAATAGGCTGAGATATTTTACACAGGCTCTCTAAATACGAAAACATTCGTGCGAATTCACTGATTCGTGTAAGCACATGCAAATAATGGCGCATAATACTAGCAAACAATAGGTTAAACCTGTTTAGAAATTAAATTACGTTTGAAATGTTAACCAACCATGTGTAAATTAATTAAAGTTGTCAACGACAGGGTATCTGTACGAAATGTGCAAATCTGTTTAAAAAGTAGGAAAGATAACGGATTAATAGCAGGCTTTATGTTACTGTCTAAAACAAAACGACAAAACCAGCTAGTTACGTCATAATTATAACGCGGACTAAAAAAATTTTTCGCGGTAGACGTTTATGTAGATTTATTTACAAGGAAACCTCACACCTTGTGCAGAGGGACTAACTAGACAATATGTGTCTCACTGTCACCTCTTAGGACGCACAAATAGATCCACTAGAGTTCCGGAGTTCCCAAGTAGCACACACTTGTATTTTTAGCTTCCTAGCGCGAGCTAGGTGGCTATTACGATCACGGTTTTTTGGATATGTTAACATTTCATCAAATGTCGACGTTTTAGATCATTTTAAGCTACTTTTAAAGAACATAATTTTTTCCGTCTGTATGTATGTGCGTACTGTGGCAATTTTCCGAAGTAACGACTCGACGGATTTTGTTAAAATTTTGGATATGTTTGGATATAATTAGGCAATTCTGAAACGAAAAATAACGAGCCGGATTTTTGAAAAAAAATTTTGGAGCGCCACAACGGCATCGAACTTTTTCTTTCAAACAGCAACCTAAAATTTTTATTAAATTATTCGAAAGACATTATGTTTCAGTGTACAACCTACAAACCTACGACTATTCGGCTCGATCAAGTGGTTCAAGACGCTTCAAAGAGGTGCTTGAACAGCTTTCCGACTGCAGAGTTTCAGGAGGCCTATGGAATTTGGAAAAAGCACTGACAGCGTTGTACTGATGCCCAAGAGTCCTATTTTGAAGGATGATGATTACCTGTAAAAAATGTTAATAATTTTTTTTAGACTAACCGCGATGTTTTCCGGGCACACCTCGTAAACGATATAAATCTTAGACAAGGAAAGAGAGATGACCAGTAATAGACAGCGCGCGCGTGAAGCATATTCCAATCATTCTGCCACCACCAGTGGCGCCCGCTCGGGTTTTACATTAGGAAATTATTATTTGTTTGTACTGCTCATGCTATGATTTACATGTATCATTAATGGTACATTTATAATACTTGTATGTACAGTTGTCGGACATAATTTTGGGTTTTTACTTGAATAGAAATAGAAAAAGGCGCGATAAAAAGTACTCGCGTTATAATGCGCATTTTTTTCAGTTTTGATCGTTTCAGAAACGAGATGCGCGATATATGCGTAATAATATTGAAAGTACACTAACATAAGTATGTATATATTAGTATACCTCAGTAAAATGCCGCATGTGATGCAAACCCCGTTTTTGAAGCGATCAAAACTGAAAAAGCACACATCGTACGTGGGTAGAATAGAATGTATTTGTATTTTATCAAGTTATTTATACTACAAACCATTTACAATTCTATATCTACTAACAGTTATTGTTAAGCTTAAATAAATACAATTAAGACCTTCATTTTTTCTTTAATAAAATTAATATGGCGCTTGCGAAGTTTATTCCCCAAATGTAAACCTTCACCTTTGCAACTGATGTAATTTCTCCACAAATTCCCAGGATATGATATGCCCATCAACATCAACAAAAATTTTTTTTTCTCCAAAAGAATTGCGAACTAATTTGACCATATGTGATGGGTCATAGAAAACATGTACTTTCTTATTTCCCAATGTAAAAAAAGATTTCATTACATTCGAACTAATTTGACAACCAAGCTGCTCAGCCATTGATACATTAGATGCAGCACCATCAAATGTAACTGAGACCCCACTTCTGTATTATTGTTGTTGATGAACTCAATAGTTCGACTCACTAGCTCTTTTTTTTGTGAAGCATTTAAAGAATTAGTTAAAAAAACCTATTGATAATTTCCATTTGGCGTTAATAGCTACTGCCATGATTACAAAAGCTTCTTTGGCAAGCTGGTTAGATTCCTCTTCCAGTGCTGTCCCAAAATGTACATACCCATAATGTTTTGTTCCACCCCATTCCAAGTGTTTGCGTATTGATATTTCATCAATCATCAAAGCTATATACATTTTTCTTCCCGATATGTCGGTTTGCTTGTGAATGGCGGTTATGGCTTCGGATGTAAATCCAGGGGAACAATTCACCGATTTATACCATTTTCCGATGGTGCTTGGATGGGGCAGACACGTATCAAATACTGTTCTGACATAATTGTACCCCTTTGGAGAAAGAAAATGCAAAGTCAGTGCAAATTTTCTTAGTTGCGGTGAATATTTAGTTTTAGTGTCCTTCTTTCTCCTTAGAATCTCCTTATTAAAATGTGATACGGATTGTAATAACTTATGGTCTTCACCATCAATTAAATTCTTATCCTTCAAATTTTTTAACAAAGCTGACAATGTCATAATTTTTCTCTTATATCTACGGTTTTTCTGTTTTAAAGTTTTTATGTTTAATGACGATTTTTTATTTTTAGTAATTTCTCGTTGTAATTTTTCAATTAATTTTTTCTTCCGTGATGTGAGCAGCTCTGTTGAACATTAGGGTTCTTGCTCCGCTGGTGAAGGTGTTCTGCGCCGTCTCCTTTTCAAATTCTGTAAACACATTTTCATTCTAATGTGGCACTAGAGTTAACACAGATAAGAATGCATTCATTCTTCCAATTGATTATAATGATTATAAAGAAATTTTAGTACATTTTTTATTTGTGAGCTAAATATAATAATCTGGAACTGATTCATGTTTCCACTGGCGATATATCGTATCATATATTTCAGGAATTGAATCGAGTACAGTGCTCAGAACCTCAATTTGTTGTAAAATGTCAGCTAATACAAATGAAAACATACTTGATATTTCAGTTTTACCTGCTTTGGTTGACATGATAAAGGAAGTTCCGGAAAAATTGTGGGGACAGCTTTCGCCAGCAAAAGCGGTCTAGAAGAAGTTCTAATAAAACATTTTTCTTCAAAATGTTTTGAACACAATCTGCTGTTTTTTGTTGGTGTGAACACTATGTTCATATTTTTCACCCATTCATTGCAAATATCCGTGTTTGTGGGAAACCTAAATTGAAAATTGTATTATAATTAACGTGTTCTAAAGTTACATTTCCCAACGTATCTGTAATCTATCATTAGGTTATACATTGTTTGCAGAGATGTAGTACGTAGGACCAGGTGATCTTACACCAACAAAGTAATTATTGAACTGTAATCTGTCTTGATTGATTCACCTCCTATCAGTTTGGTTATCACGAAGGAAAATAAAATACAACCTTAGTAAGTAAATAAATCATATATTGAAAACTGTATACAAATAAAATACACGTATGTTCCTTTCTGATTGAATCTTGAGAGCAAATGCAGCCGATGATTGCAGAATGGGAAATTATTCTAAACAAAATAGCGACCATAAAATGGAATAAATGAAGGAATACTCACAATTATACAAAAGCGTTCTTTGACGATAAAGCGATGCAGCAGTTTGGAAAACGAAGTCAAGATTTATGCGTTTTATACGAAAGTCCAGATTGACGAATGTTGCCTTGTACTTCAATGAGAGTTTGGTACCATAGCAAGGTGTTGGCGAAGACGACGAAGGCCATAGTATTCAATTGAGATGTCTTTCTCCCTCCCCTAAGAGGTTTAAGCACAATGATCTTTCATCAGCATATCTTGCCTTTATCAAATGTGGTTGCAATCGATGTGTATTGTTTCAAACGTCGGTCGATGATCACGATTTTTCTATCTGCCAGTGTGCACACATTAAATGTTAAGTGCAAAGAATAGGTAGAGGATGGGAAATTAGCGGTACATTCAATTTAAAGGAAATTTTATTTAAAGACAGGTAATTGTCGCTATTTGAACGCAACATACACTGTGGTTACATTACTCCATACAAAGTAATCCGTCGCCTGAAGGTTAGGCAAGTAAACATGCACCTGCAAGTTACGTCATAGCAAAGAGTACCGTTACTCTTTGGTCATAGAACAGAAAGCATGTAGATAGTCACGCCGCCACTGGAGAATCGCTTGTATATTATAGCACTTGCTAATGTAATCGAGAAATTATCATTGAAAAGAATTATAAAGCACTATTTCATTGATGCACAAAAATCTAGGACAATTGTACGATCAGAAAAATGAAAACCTTAGAAGTATTTTATTAGTTACCATGAAGATTTAATTAAATTTAGTCATACCAGACAACCTGCGTTTTTTATCTTACCTATGAAATGATATTCCTGCAGCACACTGCACAACTAGCATTGCGATTTTTACATTTGTACGCAGAACAATTCACCATGTTTATTTCATTCAGTTTTGCACACACAAACTTTGTAAATAATAGAGAAATGTCAGTAAATACACACTGCCACCACGCTACGTGTGCCCCCGAAAATATGGCGGTCGTCTCTGAATATGTGTCAAATTCACGAAGGCCGTGAATACGGTATTACGGGCCCCCTCTCTTTCCTTGTCTAAGCTATAAATGCATATTGAAATTGATGTTTTCAAATTCAAACTTTTTTGGTTGTTTTCCACTTGGTCAAAGATATGAAAAAGTCGGTGCGTGAAGGATTTACAGCGCATTACAATAGAGTTGCTCTGGGTTTGTGCCTATCAAAAATGTCGATGAGGTTTTCGAAGAACTAAGCGAAGCAACACACTGGAACCAATATTACATTGGTTCGAAGAAAGCTACATTGGGCACCCTTAGGAAGGGGAAATCAAAGAGAGCCAACCTTTCCACCAGAATTATTGACAGGTTTCGAAAGAACATTAAATGGCGATGCAAGCTGCGCACAAGGCACCACAGGCGGAGATAGAAATGGTTCACCTAACCCTTTGGAGATTTGTTCAACTCCCTTAAAACGTTCAATGGACCAAGTGATCAAACATTGGAGGTGTATATTCGTGGTGACGCATCAGTTCCAAAAGGAAGAAAATATATACAAGTTGACATTAGAATACCAACTATTCTACGACACACAGATACACAATGAACTGCTCATAACTTCTTGAGGAACTAGATTAATGTGTAGACCAAAACGACGGGGCCATGATGACGGGATTCAAATGTAAAAAAAGTAAGGGAGAATTCGTTCCACAAAGCTTTATGTCCAGTGTTTACTTAGTCTTTACAGGGATACACTTGCGCTCTTTGCCTTGCTTTTCATTGTACCACCGCATTATATTGCCTGGAAATTGAGTTACTCCTTCAAAAATACATGTAATTGCGTGATTCCAGGCGTCCTTTATTTTATACATAGTCTTCCCACTATCGATTGGTGGTCTTGAGCATTCATCCACGGGTGGAGGGGTAGGACTCTGAAAACGACACCTTTTTGTACATAGTTGTCTAGTCATTCTCGAATACCAATTTCCGTAACTCCATTTCGGCTAAGCACGCCTTGCTGATATGTGTGATTTGCTTATGCGTATCTCCGTGTAGCATGTGGCACAAGTTTGTGTACACCTCCTCCGTTCTTTCAGAATCACCCCATATTCCGGCATCGTACGTCCAATAAACGACGCTACCGGCAATCAAACTTTTCATTAAGAAACCGCACATCGCCATAAAGCTTCTCGACGATGAAGTTTTAGGCGGACATTCGCACGGTTTCGGACGGCACATTTTCTTTACTTCCGATCCCGTGCAAATTTTAATCTTCTTGGTCGGAACTGTTGCTATTTCTGAAAGGTTACGCGTTAAAATGTGACAAATTTCTACAAGCCAAAGACTTGCTTGGTTTGCTGTAGTTTTCTTTCGGTAATGAAGCTTTGCGCTGTCTGTCGTAAACCAGCATCGTCGTCTTGGTGGAATTAGATTTTGCAAAATTGATTGCTTTTTTGTTACAAATCCTAGAGAAAGACATGTTGAAGTTATTCTAAAACGGGTACGGGCACAAAAATTTTGGCAGACAGAGTAAAATGCGAAACGTCATTGAAAAAAACATATGAACCCTGCTTCCTATTTGATATTTACGCGCACTTTTCCTTTAAGGGCCCCACACACCTCGTTCTTTCTCGACGTTTTTACCCGACGGGTAAGACGGTTCGGTTAAAACTGTTGCAAAACCGAGGTTTGTGGACTAAAACCGTCGGTTTTACCCGTCGTTCCAAAATATCAAGTTGTGCTTGATTTTTGTCGGTTTTCGTTCCATCGTTTCGGGTAAACACGAGGTGTGTGGGCTAAACACGACGGTTTTATCAGTGGTGGCACATGCACATTTTAATGCACATTTGAGATAATGACTGACTTAAGGCAAGTCAATAAGCAATTCCTCACGGAATTTATTGAGTTATACAGAAGTATTCCGTGTCTCTGGAAAATCAAAAGTGCCGAATACAGCGACCGAACAAAAAAAATAAAGGTTATGAAAAATTATTGGTAAGACTAAAAGAAGTGGACCCATCAGCGACAATAGACACAATAAAAAAGAAAATAGATTCACTCCGTGGTAGTTTCAGAAAGGAAATGAAAAAAGTTAAGGAGTCAAGAAAATCAGGAGCAGGAGCGGAAGAGATTTACACTCCTCACCTACGGTACTTTGAGCTTTTGCTGTTCCTGACAGATCAAGAAACCCCAAGAGCTGGTCTAGAAAATATAGATCAAGAAGAGGACGAGGATGAAGTAGAGGATAATTCGGAAGCTGAATTGCAGGAAGTAAGTATTTGTTATACATTTTATTGAAAATATTGTTTTAAATGAAAAGGGAATTGTTGATATTTATTGCTTTAAATGTAAAGGTAAAGTAAGTACAATATAAAATGGAATTTCCTAGCTCTGAATTTACAAAATCAAAAACCTATAGCAACAATGATATTAAATAAAGGCTTCTTGCCAAGGGACACTTCCCTCATTACAGAAATACTGCATATATTTTTCGCGAACGTGTTTGGCATTGTCTGTAGCATTTCAGTTGTGGCTGCTTTGCAAATTCACCAAAGTGTTTGGTTCAGGCCGTAAGCCCAGTTGGATTTCACCCCTTTCTATATCTTCACTGTCAAAAGAAGTTGGTGGGCTGTAATAATCACTGCTGCTTTCTCGTAAAAAATTGTGCAGCGCACAACAAGCCAACACCACTTTGTCGATATTTTCTAATTTCATATTAATGGCGGTATGAAATAGTCTAAACCTGGCGGCCAAAATTCCAAAAGCATTTTCGACAATTCGTCGACATCTGGATAACCGGTAGTTAAATATTCTTTTTTCACTATTAAGTTGTTTTTGGCTAAATGGCTTCAGAAAATCCTCGCGAAGAGCAAAGGCTTCATCCCCAATAAATACATATGGAAGGAGACGCCCACTGTTTTTTGGTTCACTTGCTAGTGGTATCCTTAATGTTCCGTCTTTCAACTTGTCATAAAAAGTTGTGTACTCTATAACGCCACCGTCAGATACTCTGCCATTTGTTCCAAAATGACAATAAATGAATTTATAATTTGCATTAACAACAGCTAATAGCACGAGACTATGACTGCATTTATAGTTGTAGAAATAGGAACCACTATTATGAGGTGGTACGATCTGGACATGCTTCCCGTCCACGGCTCCGAGACAGTTAGGAAAATTCCATTTGTCTTCGAACTCTCTCGCTATAGCTTTCCAATCATTTTCCGTTTTTGGAAACTGCAATTGAATTACATAAGTTACATAATTACATAAATTACATAAAAGTATTATTTTTTTAGAGCGGATTAACTGCAAGTGGACAAGAGGAGTCACCGGCCCCATCTCCAGTTGCGATTGTAGGGCCTTCGCGACCTACCTCCGCACAATCAACTGCTACTATGTCCAGCAGTAGTAGATCTGTTACCACCAAAAACAGTAGAGCCAAAAGATGTAAGGCCGATGACATTCTCATGAAAATAGATAAACAATTGGACAGTCAATCACAAGTAGAAGATCAATTTGATGTAATTGGTAAAAATATTGCTCATAAATTACGAACTTTACCACAGCATACAGCACTGTTAACGGAGAAAATTATAATGGACGTAATATTTGAAAGCCAATTAGGAAATGTACACAAATTTACAAAAATGAATCTATACGACACTCGAAATCAACAAAATTGGTCAGCTCAGCAGAACCAGCCGCATTTTCCTCCAATGTCATCATTCAATCCACATAGTTTTCATGCACCCGTGCAACAGCAGAATTTACTGTACCCAGCATCTCAGTATTCACAACAAAGATTAGAGGAACAGTATCCAGGTACTCAACCTCCAATTCAAGAAGTGGGCCACACTGCTCAGAATACAATACAAAATAATCAAACACAGCAATATACTGCAGCTACATATATTGCCCAATTTTCAAGTGAACTTCCGGAATTGTAAATCAAACAGAACTATAATAATAAAGTGATTTTGAAGCTAATTCGTCTTAATTTTCTTACCTTTAAGTACTCATTTTTCAGTACACTATAAATAGCATCACAAGTTTCTGGTATAATTTGGCCTAGTGCTTGAGGCGAAATAACTGCAGAAAATTTGAGATCTTCATAACTTCGGCCAGTGGCCAAAAATCGTAATGTTGATGTTAGGCGCTCGTGAGGGCTAATGGACGGCCGTAAATGAGTGTCACTTTTTTTAATTAACGGTGTTACCAATCTTAAAAGTTTTAGATAGGTTTCCTCATCCATACGAAGATAATTATGCCAATCTCCTGGCTCCAATCTTAGTTCCTCCAATAAATTTATATGGGACAACATACCTCGCTTGAGTAGCCATTCCTTGGTCCATTTGGACCGTGATCTTTTCTTCGTGGCTTCCTTTTTTTAACAACTACAGCCGCTGCCACTGCCAACAACTGTACACGGTTCATCTTTGAAAACTGACACAATTTTACCCGAGGTGTGTAGGCTCAACAGTTCTCGTTCCATCGTTCCAACAGTTTTACCCGTCGGGTAAAAACGTCGAGAAAGAACGAGGTGTGTGGGGCCCT